>NW_013665959.1:616769-620513 GCF_000517525.1 Limulus polyphemus | reverse complement strand
ACGGTTCACTTAAATAGTCTATTTCGAAACTTCTTTTTTTCCATTTTACACGCTGTTGATCAGGGGCGGATTGGGATGGCTAAGCGGCCCGGGACTGGGATCACAGAGTGGCCCTGGACAGGTTTTCTGTTAAACTTTTTATTCCGATGATAAAGTGAATTAAAAATTAATTATGATATTTTAAAAAATCTATTGTTGTTCTATTGTGTCTTTCTGTGGCCTATCTGAAAAATAAAAACATATAGCTTTTACCCCCCATAAGTTATAAAACTGAACAAGGTAATTAACGAAATCCCGTTTCCTTGACTTGTCAATTTTTTATTTTTAGCATTGAGAATTTTGGGCCGATCTACATAAAAGTATTGGAGTTGGACTATCTGCCCACCGGGACAAGTCCCGGTATCCCGATAGGCCAATCCGCCCCTGTTCACAACATTCAAAAGAAACCTATTCCAGAGGTCAACCATCTTGTTAGAAAAATAAAACTGTCTTAGCTGAAGATGACTCCTACCTTGCCATTATTTATATTTGTGTCCCCTAGTCCTACTATTCTCACCATTAAGTATGAAAACAAATGATGCATCAACACTATCAGTTCCCTTTACAATCCTAAATACCTCAATCAGATCCCCTCTAACTCTGTTTTTTTTTCCCCAAGAGAAAACAATTTCAGAGATCTTAATCTCTCCTCATACGACAAACCCTCCATCCCAGGCACCGTTCTGGTAACCCTTCTCTGAACCTTTTCCAACAATTCAATGTCCTTCCTAAGGCAAGATTTTCCCTTAGTGAAATCATGTTGACTGTCCAATAAAATTCTAAACTTTGTTAAATGACTTTCCAAAGCATCTTTTATCAGACTTTCCAAAACTTTTCCCACAACTGATGTAAGACGAACAGGCTTATAATTACTTGGACAATTTTTATAACCTTCCAATCTTTAACCTTCTTCTTTGGAGTATTATTTTCAGTCTTGGGCTCCTTGCCTTAGGAAGGACATTGAATTGTTGGAAAAGATTCAGAGGAGGGTTACTAGAATGGTGCCTGGGATGGAGGGGTTGTAGTATGAGGGGAGATTAAGATCTCTGAAATTGTTTTCTCTTGGGAAAAAAAGAAAAGTTAGAGGGGATCTGAATGAGGTATTTAGGATTGTAAAGAGAATTGATAGTGTTGATGCATCTTTTTTTTCATACTTAATAGTGAGAATAGTAGGACTAGGGGACACAAATACAAATTTTGGCAGAGTAGGAGTCATCTTCAGCTAAGACAGTTTTATTCTTCTAACAGGGTGGTTGGCTTTTGGAATGGATTTCCTTCAGATGTTATGCAGGCAGTAAATTTAAGTGAGTTTAAGAGAAAGCTTGATAAGTATATGAATGATAAGGGCTGGCTTTTATTTGAGGTTGACTCATATTTGAACACATGTTGACACCCCATCATTTTGACACTTGAATCCATCTTTTATATTACAGCCATTAGTAGCTTCTGAGAGAAGTTCATTTACTTGGAAAAAAAAAGTAACAAGAATGTAAATTTAACAGTGTTATAAAACATTATATGATATATTCAACAAAACTCAGCAAACCAATATATAGTGTTTGGACCATAAACCATGGCTATAACACAATATTTTCATTATATAACTGCTTCTGGCTGAAAGAGCAGGTTGGAAATATAATATCTCCATACCAATTGATAGCATCAAATTGTCAGATGACTCATTAGCTTATTTTTGTTAATCACTGAGTCACAGTTTTTAATTATATCTAATTCACGATCAGGAAAACTATGAAGCAGCTATCAACAATTTACTTCGTGTTAACTGATTTTCAACGTGAATCATTATTACATCACAAGCTTCCCTCATTACCATGTTTATGTTTACTCAGGTAGTTTTTCCTTTTCACAGAGGTAGCAGTAAGTAGTCCATTAGCAACCTCACTGTCATTGACCAGCCCAGCAAAAGCAGCTAATCTATCTGTATCTATGTGTTCTCTGATGTTTATTATAGCTTTCAGACATTCCTTTAAAAAATGGCAATTTTTAATTTTCACAAAGTTTCAAATATAGAATAAAATATTCCAAGTTTTATTGACTTGTTTGACTCATCACATCCTCTTAAAGCCAATTCACAATACCTACAAAGTTATGATTGTTATCTACTGTGACTTTATTGTGACACTGAAAGTTTCTTTCATACAAACTTTTGATTTGTTCAATAATATTTGTTTGGCCCAAAACTTTCATTGTAATATTGTCTTACATATTAGAAGCTGCAATTTTGTGTTTAGAAGATCTTTTTAACAAATGTTTTATATCTTGGAAACCAGATTTTGTCCACACACACTCACACACACTGTTAAAGCTGAAAAGTAAACATCAAAAACAATACAAACACATTTTGAAAACACTGCAGTCAACCACATTTCTTTTAAACCATTCACATTAGAATTTTTTATCATTGTTATGATTCTCATTTCCACTGTTTATGAACACAAAACTGCAGGAGGATGTGGCATTAGCTATTTTACTTCCAATTTTTGGTACAAATGTGGACATGTGAAGCAGTCCCCAAATAACATCCAGCACATGCATGAGAAAATTACATCAATACAAGAAAGTTGTGGTAAAAGTTAATTGTGAATCA
This sequence comes from Limulus polyphemus, assembly GCF_000517525.1. Lineage (NCBI taxonomy): Eukaryota > Metazoa > Arthropoda > Merostomata > Xiphosura > Limulidae > Limulus > Limulus polyphemus. The sequence continues at coordinate 617,866 of NW_013665959.1, read as the reverse complement.
CTGTAAGGAAGATCATATCTACAAGACGTATAGAACCAGGCCTCTATACAAATTATATAATGGGATTAAAGCGAAGGTGAGAGAGGAGTGAATGCTCAAAACTTTTAAAGCTATAATAAATAATGAAAGATAATGAGTAATTGCTAGTTTGTTTACTTAATTTTTATATGTATTTAACTGGAGGCTGCCTGGAGGGGTCACTGTTATTACCACTTACACCTATATACAGTAGTGTATTGTCTGTCAGTCAATCAGGAGAAACTAAAATGATGTCACATAAAGGGCACTTAACATGCAATTTATAATGTCATGATGTCAATTAAACATGCACATGCCATGAATCACAAAAAGAATTATGCACTCTAAGCCACAACATAGCATGACATATGAACTTCAAAAGCAAGAAAAAAACATTTGTTATTCTTAATTTTGGTCAAATTTACTCTTGAAACAGAACACTCTGTACATGTAGTTTTTAAAATTTGTTAAATGAGAACAGTCCCCATGTTGAAAACTGCCACTGGTATCTTCATTTTGTAGCACTATAACTTGACATGACTGTAGTGTAAATCACTCTAATGACCTCTAGATATTTGTTACAGTTTATACGTTGCTCCTTGTCATAGTTCATGTGAAAAGTCATTCTCAGAAAAATTGTCATAACCGGTACCCACAACAAGTGCAGCTATTTGGTTGTCAGTGATTATCATAAGAAACAGCTGTTCATATTCTGAATACAGTATAAGGATTACAGATTAAATTTACCATTGTGAAGATTTTTCTATATGACAAACTATCCGGATTGTTGATGCTCGGACTAACCAGAGTTCACTGTTGTTCATATATTACACACTAAATCAATTTTTAAGTAAAGACAGGCACACACTTTTGCAATACATGCTGTTAATACCTCTAGTACAAATAGTAAAATTTCTTTAGGGATGAAGTTAAGTTTTGGATTGCAACGTTTTACCAAGTCTTATGATTACATCAGAATGTTGGACAATATTCCCAAGTATGAAAAATGAATTGAAGCAATTAAATTGCAGTTTTTAACATGCATCTTGAAGGTATTGTTACGTATCTGCTCGTTTGTT
>NW_013665959.1:616209-616759 GCF_000517525.1 Limulus polyphemus | reverse complement strand
CTTTCTCAATACAACTTTTAGTAATACACAGAATTTCCACAGTCAATATGTTTGCAATCTCAATAACAAAACACACACTTTATATTACCGACACTACCATTTGCTTGACTCAATTATCCATCTCTATATCTTCAATCTATCTATCTATGCAATCGCGCTGGTTTTTCTTGCAAGGCTTATATACTAAAAAAGAGGGCGCCTCGAACAAACTCGGGCCTCCCCGATAATTCATGATCCTTCCAGAAACTACAGCGCACATGCTGCTAGCGTCACATGACTTCAGCTATCGTAACACTGACCCTCCCTTACTATTGTTCGTACCGAACAATAGCCACTTACATTAAACCAATAGACAATTAACATAATTTAATTAGATATACAGAATTTACAAACACAAAATTAAAATACAACAGTCTCCTAATTTTACAGGACGTATCTTCTTCCATACTTGTCTCGGTCTCATTGGCTTCTGCTTCACATAAAGTTCATCTACTCCATCAGGAAATGTCCCATTATCGGTAGCAGTCACATCAGTGGTAGTAACTTCATT
>NW_013665959.1:613136-615295 GCF_000517525.1 Limulus polyphemus | reverse complement strand
AAGCTGTAGTTTGATTTTCCGCTTCTCGTTTCCATTTCTTTTTTTTTCATCCCTCTTCTGACACCAATTTGTTACGTCTCCGTTCGTTAGTTAATTTTCCGTAAATTCGTTCCGACGAACTTTAGCGACACAAGTCTTTTCTTAATAAAACTGGTTTATTCTTTCCGAATACAACTTTACGATACACTTAATTTTAACAGTCGCTCTATAACAAACGAGGGCAACAATATTCTGTCCGCATACATTCAATTACTCATTACCTACACATTGTCCCGTCACGTTGTGACTATCTTATATATACCAGACTACCCCCAATCTAGTAATCTCCCGACAATTCACGAAAGTTCGAGAAGGAAGTGGCGTGATACTAGTCACGTGACCTCGCTGACGCAACAGTATATTATACAAACCGCAAGTGCACATGCATTCGTGAAATAAATGTGTTTAGAAACTATACCTGAAGTACGTGTTTAAACTCCAAGTTAACCTAATTAAAAATAATCTGTTTCAGTGCTATTTACAGTAAAACGTAGCTTAAATCACAAATATTCTGTATAAAGTGCAATTAATATCATTCTTCTATAAAGTTACGAGTTTTAATTCTGACTTCAAGAAAATGATTCAGTATATTGGTTTCATTAACCCTAAGTATCCACTGTTTAATATTAGGTCATGTATTTTTACTGGTGGCATGTTATAATAATAAATTGAAAACTTACAATTAATTCTTATTTTTCTACATATCACGGATATATTGCTAAAAGTAACGAGGAGGGACATGAATAAATTATGTTGGCCATACACATCTGTTAGCTCTGAGTAAGAACAAAGCCTATGGCCAAAAACAACAAACTAAAATCATTAAACGGCGATTCATAATTGTAATCATTAAAAATTATCGAACATTATTTCATGTTGAAATAGAGTGGAGTGAGAATGAGTGAAACGAATTTTCTGTTAGCCACTATTTTATTTTTCATTTACGTACTTTATTGTACACGTTCGTGAAGTTTTGTTTGTTTTTATGGATTTCGTGCAAAGCTACACGAGGGCTATCTGCTCTAGCAGTTCCTAATTTAGCAGCGTAAGACTAGAAGGAAGGCAGCTAGTCATCACCACCCACCGCCAACTCTTTGGCTACTCTTTTACCAACGAATAGTAGGATTGACCGTCACATTATAACGCCCCCAAGGCTGAAAGGGCGAGCATGTTTGGTGGGACGGGGGATTCGAACCCGCGACCCGCAGATTGCGAGTCGAGCGCCCTAACCACCTGGCCATGCCGAGCCTGTTCGTGAAGTTTCACCTACCAATCCACCTGTTTCGTCAGATCATGCAAGCTACACGAGCTTTGAATGAACTACAACATACTTGTGTAGCTGTTTTGTTAATGTTGCTATGGGAATTAACAACAACATGTTCCATACAAGACTTAGAAGCAATAGTTATCTTACCTTTCGCTTCGTCATCTGCATAAATAAACAGTATAAAGGTTTAGAACTTACAGGAATTCTTGTTGTTATAATTTACAACTTTATATAAAGCAATGGAGCTGACATATACATTAAAAAGAAAAGAAAACTTATGCTGAGCGACTTTAAGACACTCCCTTGAACACCAAACGGATTTGAGATTTATTTCAATGCGCTGTGAAACTTATACTTTACAAAACTACACAAATAAGAGTTAACATCGAAACTACATGAATCTAGTTTACGTAGAATAATGTAATCCCAGGTGAAACTTAAAACAGGATTTGACGTAGAGGTTTAATGCATTCCTTGATTGGCCGTATCTTCTGCTGTGGACTGCTGTTTCGCCTATTCAAGGCTTATCAGTACATCTTGAGTCAGCAAACCAAAGAAATACCATTAAGCCCCTTATAATGATGAAATGTATGTAATATCTATGGTGTTTTAAGTCTGTTTTACTTCACAATATAGTAACATATATGTGTGTGTGTGTATATATATTGTTGCATCAGCGAGGTCACATGACTAGTATCACGCCACTTCTTTCTCGAACCTTCGTGAATTGTCGGGAGATTACTATATTGGGGGTAGTCTGGTATATATAAGATGGTCACAACGTGACGGGACAATGTGTAGGTAATGAGTAATTGAACTGCAGTCAGAGAGTGTGTGATTGAGTATTGTCGAG
>NW_013665959.1:609847-613003 GCF_000517525.1 Limulus polyphemus | reverse complement strand
AAGAATAAACCAGTTTTATTTAAGAAAGGACTTGTGTCGCTAAAGTAACGAATTTACGGAAAATTAAGTAACGACTGGAGGCGTAACAATATATACATAAACATACACACACAATGTTATTCCAGGTACTAAACAAAACATACACTTTGAGTTTTTAACGCATATAATTATACACGCACACTTACAAAAATATTTTTCATACTTGAATTTTGCTTAATCGTGACAAGTACTAGGGATGCTGCTCTAAAATTAGTATTGTTCCCGAAAATCGATATCATTTGGTCCCGGGCCGTAGGAAGCCGTAAGGCCATTCAGGCCATGGCCTGACCACTTTTTCATGCATGTGTAGCTACAACTTATGCACTAAAACCTGCTTCATTTAATTCAATACATTACGTTGTGTTTATGCAGTATTTGTATTTAAAATAGCTCAAGAGTTTTTCTCATAGCATAAAATTTTCAAACATGTTCTAGGGGGCATGCCTCCATATCCCCTTTAGAATTTAGACATAGCAATGTGGCAATGGTCTGACCACTCCAAAATTGCTTCCTACAGCAAATTGGTCACCTTATAATTGCATTTTAATTATTACACCACAGTGCTACGGAGGACAATAATTCTAGTTAAATTTGGTGAAGAAGAAGGCAGATCACAAACCTAGTCTATTCAGTCCGTGACTGAAGTGTCCTCGATTATCACCAGCCACTAGAACTTCCGCAAGAGCTTTAGCATCACTTTCTCTGGTCCCCACTTTCGTCATACATCGTTCCATAAAGCAGCGGATTTCTGGTACAGAAACTACCCTGCTTCCTCCACCATGTTTTACAGTTGAGTAAGTGTCTTGGCTCGCCATATTTCTATAGTTGCTCATATAACGTAACTTTACCTTAAATTTTTTAGCACTAACAACGCACAGGCTTTCGTTAGATAGACAGAAGGGCCTTCTAACAACATCTAGTACTTTATTGACGTGTATGTGAAACATCCAGTCACGTGCGCTGCAAAATCAACAAGCGACTGCGCTAGCTAAAATCGAGAAGAAACACACGTAACCTTGAGCACGCGTACTCGAAATAGATTGCTTTTAGATTTTGCTTCCCCACTACCAGTGGGTCAGCGGTAAATTTGAGGACTTCTAACGCTAGAAATCCACGGATAATCCATTGTGTACTTTTGCGCTTAGCAACAACAACAAAAAAAAAACAACAAACAAATTATTCTTTGTTAACTAACATAGTAACAGTGCTATATTATATCAATTGGTTAAAAATAAAAGTCCTCCTGATTTTTGTCAGCCAGCAGTCACAGAAAGACCAGTGGCGCCACATTAAAAACGGTTATCGTTTGTACTAAACTCAAGAAGTTGATAATAAACAAGTACCACATAGACACTCTTTCCTTATCTTATATATGTAAACATGTAAAGTACGCGGTCTTATGGATAGCGTGCCAGGATTGTAAAACCAAACGATTTTGGTTTTCAGGAACATCGATAGCCAGCACGGGCCCCAGGGCAAACATCCTCGCCGGGCCCCCTTTCTCTCTCTCTTTTTTTAACATTTTCAAGAATTTATTAAAAAGAAGATCCTAAATTAGAACAGCAACGAGCTCATAAACCAGACAAAATCATAGCAGCAGCCGTTTTTACCTCACAGTAGAAGCGTAAAAACATTAATAAAGTGACAACAAATATCTATTAAATCTATAAAGTAACAAATACATATTAATTATTACTCAAATTATTATTTCAGTCGTTCTTAATGTATCAAGCGTCTATATGCAAAGAAAAGCCAAAAACTATGGTTTCTATCATTAAATGAAGATATAGCCTAAAGATGCTTTGCGGGTTTTACGGCCGTGGATGCGCTATAAGGATGATGTTTAAATCCCACTATTCGGAGAGGTAAGAAGTTTCAGATATTTAGTGGTGGGGCTGTTAAAATGCAACACAATATGTCATGAACCCCTTTAACAACGTTGCGATTAAATTGCACAAAATATAATATTATTATAAAACATAATATTAATACTGTTACGTCTCCGTTTGTTAATTGATTTTCCGTAACTTCGTTCCGACGAAACTTAAGCGACACAAGTCCTTTCTTAATAAAACTGGTTTATTCTTTCCGAATATAACTTTACCGATACACTCAACTTCAACAATCGCGCTAAACAAACGCTATAACAACTAACGTGCTCAATAATACTTCTGACTGCAGATCAATTACTCACTGTCTACACACATTACCGCGTCACGTTGTCCCCCTCTTATATATACCAGACTACCCTATCTAGTAAATACTAGAGCATTCATGAAGGAACAAGATAGTTATAGAAATTAGAGGGCGCCACACCAGTCACGTGACCTCGATGACGCAACAATACATAATAAAATATCACATTTTAATTGTATGGATAAAAGCATTTAATATTGAAAATATCAGTGTTGAAAACATCAGATAAAGAAAAACGCTTTGATAACGAACATTTACAGCCTCTTAGTTATATCAAAACATTAGCAATAAAACATTAAATAAAGAAAAACCTTTTACTATTGAAACTTCATAACATGTGAACGACAAAAAAATCATAACTAATAAGTAATCGACAAAGATGGGGTAGAAATCAATGAAAAATGTAATTAATAAATTATCAATCAAGAAGGGTGATGTCTCTTTTCATTCACACACAAAATTAAAAAAGAAGAGTAATGTTTTTCATCAGATTTAATTTTATAACAATTTGATTAAAAACGAAAAAGGAAGAAAAGCACATAGTATGTATGCCACACACCAAGCACTGCGCAACAGCTACTTCAGTGTGAATGTGCGTCATTTGTTGGTGGAGTCTCTCTTCTTGTTTCTTTTCTCGTTCTTCTTGTTTTTTTTCTTTTTCCTCCAACAACTGATGTAGTCTCTCTTGTTTATTTTGCTGTTCGAGCTGTCACTGTTGCAGGTTTTCTTGTCACTGCTGTTGCCTCTCTTCTTGTTTCTTTTCTTTTTCCTTCAACAACTGCTGTAATCTCTCTTGTTTATTTTGCTGTTCCAGCTGCCACTATTGCAGGTTTTCTTGCAACTGCTGTTGTCTCTCTTCTTGTTTCTTTTCTCGTTCTTCTTGTTTTTTTTTGCTGTTCTTGTATTGCTGCCACCAAATCT
>NW_013665959.1:594966-608831 GCF_000517525.1 Limulus polyphemus | reverse complement strand
CTTAAAAACTGTAATGGCAGGGGCCAACATTTTGGAATTGATATTGATGGTCTGAAAATGCTTGTTTAGTCTAACCTAAGGCAACACTCTTGTGAAATGGCTCTGAAATTGTATGTCTCTCATGAAACAATATGTAAACATCTAAGGAATATGAGAAAAACTCCATATAGGAGGTGTTTGGGTGCCTCATGAACTCTCTCATGATCATCGTTTCCAACGTGTGAACATTGCTTTGTCTCTTCTGGCTCATAATGCTTGTGAACCATTTTTGGACAGAATTGTCACCGGTGATGAAAAATGGATTCTCTATGTGAATATTGAACACCAAAAATAATGGCTCAGTCCTAGACAAAAACCACTTCCAACCCCAAAACCTGGACTCCATCCACAGAAAGTGATGCTTTGCATTTGGTGGGACATCAAAGGAGTAATTCATTTCGAATGCCTCAATCCACAGCGAACTGTCAATGCAGAGATCTATAGTCAGCAACTGGAACATTTAAATCAAGCCCTTCATCAGAAACACCCTTCACTCGTCAATCGGAAAGGTGTTCTCCACGACAATGCATGTCCACATGTGGCATGTTTGACACAACACAAGATTGTGGAGTTGAGTTGGGAATTTCTCCCTCACCCACCATATTCTCCAGATATGGCACAATCAGATTACCATCTTTTTCATTCGCTGCAACACCATCTTATTGGGAACATGTATGCAAATGTGGAAGGTGTTAAAGAGGACATCGACATGTTTTTTGTTTCAAAGCCAAATGATTTCTTTAATCAGGGCATTAGCAACCTGATTGTAAGATGGAAAATAGTCGTCAATAAGAATGGAGACTATTTCATTTAATAAATCTTTTGTTTTGATACTTAAGTTGTTCGGGTTTTTTTTTCATCTAAAAAAAAGTGACATTAATTTCTTGATGACCTAATGTATAAAATGGATGATGCACTACATTGGGCATATAATTAGATTTTAGGGTAGGTTGGTAGAGATTATGATGAGTAGTAAAAGCAAATTAGGTTTACACCTGCCCCATGCTTGGTATTGTTGGCACACAAAAATATAACTAATAAAAAAGAAACAAACAAGTGTAATAAAAACATTTTTAAATTTTATAAAGACAAGTAGGGATCAATATATACATAATTTAGCTAGCTATGGTAATATAGAAGGTTCTAATGCAACAAAAAGTATTGAAACAAGAAAGTCAAACTACAAAAACTGAGTTACTTAAATTTTATCCCTACATCAGCTCAGATTATCATGATTACAGTGATTTGCCAAAGTAGGGATAAAGTTTTAAGTAACTCAGTTTTTGTGGTTTGACTTTCTTCTTTTGATGCTTTTTATAGCATTAAAACTTTCTATATTACTATAGCTAGCTAAGTTATGTATATTTAATCCCCACTTGTCTTCATAAATATTTTTAATTATACTTGTTTTTACTAAATTACTGGTATAACTTGAAGAGATTTCAAAAACTGAAAGCTTTTGATTATTGATTATATAGAATAAACATGTAATATGTTTCATTATAATCTTTGGCAGGTATTTTTGAGCTGTTTTCAGTACTTTTGAAAAATACATTTATATTAATTGAGAAAATTTATTTGTGAGAGCTTCAAAATGTACAGTAAACAGACTTGTTCTTCCTATGATTTCAGGGTATAGCTAAAAGAAATTTTGGTATAATATAGAATATTATTTTATCATTAAAACATATTTTTCTCTAAATATCTGAGTAACCTGTACTTAGTTTCATATAACATTGGTTTTAACAGTTAGAGTTGTTATTGTTTGTGAAAGCAATGGATTTATCAGATTTTGTGTTGTATCAGAATATTGAAGTAGACTTCAAACCATTTCCTGGTGATTGGGTTGTTGCTGATATTGTGACTTTTGAAGATAGTGAAACTGTTAGAGTATTAAAAATCAAACCATTGAGGCAGAACAGTACTGTAGGGAAAGTCTCTTCAGTACAACATGACAGAGGTATTGTTGATGGTGAGGTAAGTATTTATTTGAACATTCAATTACTCCTATTTTTAATGTATTAAAAAGAATGGTTACAGTACTGTATATGTGTTAACAGTTATTTCAAGTAAAATATAATATTGTATCCTAAAAAGTTCAGATGATGATCTAGAAGTTTGAGTGCTTTCAAAATGTTAATACATTTCATTATCTATCAAACTACCTTTAAAGGCAAGCAATATTAAAAAATTTAAATATTTTTCTCAGATCATCAGTTTCATAGAAATTAATCTGTATAAAAAATTAGGCATTGTTAAAATGACATGTAATCCACATTATAAGACAGAAGTTTTGTTATTGAGCATATGCTTTTTTTTTGTCTAATTGTCATATATTTATCTTTAGATAGTTTACTTTTATTCAGCCTGTGATATTAAATACCAACCACGAAGAGGAGATTCTGTTACTGTTGTAGCAATAGAAAGTGACCAGGGTAGATTCCAGTGGCGAGCTTTGTCAATAAACCCAAAGCAAATGTCAGTACCTTCACTGAGGTATGCTGTTATTTCTACGTTGTAACATTCAAGTTTCAACTAGAGCATAAACATTTCAGACATAATATTTTATACATCAAGTATATTGAAAAAGCTCGTATTACAACCAGAGTAATTTTCAAAATGCAATTATTAATATGTGCATTTTGTTAATTAAGAAATTCACACTTCTTTTTTAGATAGATAGATATTTTTACTTATTTTTTGTACTATAATCTAATTTTCATTTATATGACAATTGCAGAATGAGATCTTGTTTATATGCATTTCCATAAAATTATGTTGTACAGTGAATTAATTTTTTCAAGAAAAATACTTTTTTTTTTTTCTGTAAGATAATTTGTCTAGAAATTTTGAACACATCCTGATTATTGAGACTAAATTTTTACAATAAACAAATAGGAAATTCAGTTCTTTAATCTAATAAGATATAATTTGAAATAATATCGATGAACTAAAGCTGCCACATCAGTATTGGCAGTTTTCCTAGATTTATCTAAAGTTTTAAGAACAGTTCATAATTTGAAAAACAAATAGAATATTTTGGAATTCCTTTTTTCTTTTGGGTCATTTTAACATATAATTATTTAATGAAAGAAAACATCATTTAAATAGAGCTCCCTATTTTCATTGCAACAGACAAAGCCATGTTTGTTTCTGTTTGGTTTTTATATAATAACTTTCATCATTGTTTATGATGTATTGATAATCAAATGTTAAGAACTGTTGAAAAATATGAGAAAAAAAAAGAGACATTGTTTCTGTTAAAACCTGCAATATTGGGAAGTACTGTTAGAATAATGTTAACAGTGTTTCTCTATATTGCATCCCCCATATTGTTATGCAAAAAATATAAACTATTATTCAATTCATTATATATGCCATAATTACACTAACCTACTGTTTTGTAGTATGGGAGTGAAATAACTAAAACATTTTGCTACAACTTGGAATCTAATAAATTTTAACAAATACTATCCAAGAAACATAAGTTATTTACTAGGTTTAATAATGTATGTGTTATGAATTGTCAGTCATTTAACAGTAATGTGTAATTTCTTTAACAATTGTTTTTTTAAAGATTTCATACTCAGAAGTCACCTACTCAGAGCAATTTCATGCGTGAACTGTTGTCAGACAAAAACAGTATTACCATATCTTCACCATTGGATTTTCAGAACATTCACTTAGGAAAAAAGAAATATATTACTGCTTGGATTAGGTAAACCATTTATAACTGCTTAGAAGATGTTTTATTCTGATTATGCATTGCTATTTTTATGCTATAAATGTTATAAAACCTGAAATTGTGAAATATTTTCTTTTGGATAGTTATATATGACACCTATCTCGCTGGTAGCATCTTTTATTTGATACCAACCTCCAACATGCTCAACTAAACTACAGTAATTATTTCATATTTTAGATACTCACTTCATTCTTGGAAATTAGTCTCAATTGGACCATTTTTAATCTTAAGCCAACTTTTCCTTGGAATAACAAAGGAGAATTTGCCCATCAAGGCTATTCCATTTTCTACCACCACTCTACTACAATTTACATACATAAACTCCCTTTTTCTTTATCCAAATCTGATCTATAAAAATCTTATTCATTCTTCTCTTAAACACCTTCAGTGTTGTAGTTTCTGCCATACCTCAAAGAAAATTATTCCATAGACCAATCACCCTTTTAGAAAAGTAATATTGCTGTAACTGTAGTTGTGTTGGAGTTTTCCAAATATTAAACTTGTGTCCTCTAGTCATGCTCCCTGCAAATATTTGTATGAAATTATCATTTAGATTTATAGATTCCAAACCTCCAACAATTTTAAAAACCTTAAACATATCACCTTGAGTCTTCCTCTCCAAATGAGGCCTAACCAGGTGTAAAATTCTCAAAAAAAAAGTAGAGGTACTCAGCTGGGTGAAGTGGACCTGCTTTTGAAAAAATAAAAAAAATCTATATATAAACGTAATAAACAATGAAGCAGCTCAAATACGTTCCGGCAATAGTATAGCCTTAAAAAATAAGTTCTGGTACTCAGTACTGGTGAGTACTGGCAGAATTTCACCACTGGGCCTAGCCAACCCGTTATTAAATAAACTAATGACTTCCTTCAACTTTTACTAAATATTTCTATGTACACAACCTAAATCCTGTTTATCTTATTACTCACTAATGTATGTGATGTATAAGGCTTTAGAGACATTATAATTTACATACAGAAACTCTCTTTTCATATATCCAAATCTGATCTATAAAAATCTCATTCATTTTTACCTTCAGTGTTGTAGCTTTTGCCATACCTCAAGGCAAATTCCTTATTGTTTTCTCCTTATTGTATCTCTCAAGATCTCTGAAACTATGTTACACAGTAATAACTAATGTGTCCATTAATTTTATTAGCTTGTTCCTTAAATTATCTAGTGCCTTCTTGACAGGACGGTACAAAATGTCAAGATAAAACATCTCTATGTTGAAGCTAGTTTAATTCAAGTACTTGAAGAAGGCTCAAAGCTGAAAATATTTTCTACTAATAAATCATAATTTTTATTATTCTACTGAAAGTGTTGATCACTGAATCTTTATCTTGAAATCAGCTTGTTTTATTTATAATTTTTATTGTGTGTTGGCTTTCCTATGTTAATTTTTCCACCTCAGTTATATGATTTTTGTTCAGTTGTAACTAAAAACAACAAATTAAGAGAAAATTTATATATGGTTATGATTTAATAATGTTATTATGACAGTTCTTTTTTATTTTGTTTTTAGGAATGAAGGCTGTTCTGAGAAGGTCTTGCTGTTGTGTAAATTACAAACATCAGGTTCATCAGACTGTCAGTTTTTACTTGGAATGCCTAAGCTCTATAACTTTCCTCAGCAGGATGTGGCATCATTGTGTAGTGTTGCTCAAAAAAATACTTCAAGTTGTGTACCAAATAATGCCCTGGTACTCCCTCCAAGATCTGTGGCTTACCTGAATATCACCTGTGATGCCAGGTTGTATTTCATGTTCTTTATCATATAGTTTGTTAGCTCTTTCCTTACAGCAAGGTCAAAGTGTGCATATCATTACTTTTTGTCTAGGTAATTAGACAACTTTTATTAATGTAAGGGGTGTTGCAAAATACATCACACTTTTTTTTACCCAAGAGCATAACAAAGTGGGTTCCTCGTCACCGAAAGTAAAATAAGATTTTTAATTCAATCAAAAAAGTAATTCCAAGTATCGGTTTTGCTTGATTGGGCCACCATTGTTCTCATGCACAAGTTTTAATTGATTTGCAAAATATTTCAGCAATGCAACAAACATGTTTGTTTCTATAGCTGTCTCTGTGAGCACATCAGTGAGAACACGAATCAAGGTTTCACGTTTTTGTCTCTTGCATTCAGGCAAAGTTTCCAACATTTCTTCTATGCATTGTTGAACAAAACTCCGACATTTTCGGAGGGATTTAAATCTGGAGAATTCCCAATCCACATTCCACCACTTTTTTACTGACCACTCTTTCAAATTCAACAATTCTGAAACTTTGAGGCATTAATTGGATTTTTGAAATCTGGCATTGCGATGTGTCAATTGGAAGACTTGAATTCTTAAAGCAACATGTTTGTTTCTATAGCTGTCTCTGTGAGCACATCAGTGAGAACACGAATCAAGGTTTCACGTTTTTGTCTCTTGCATTCAGGCAAAGTTTCCAACATTTCTTCTATGCATTGTTGAACAAAACTCCGACATTTTCGGAGGGATTTAAATCTGGAGAATTCCCAATCCACATTCCACCACTTTTTTACTGACCACTCTTTCAAATTCAACAATTCTGAAACTTTGAGGCATTAATTGGATTTTTGAAATCTGGCATTGCGATGTGTCAATTGGAAGACTTGAATTCTTAAAGCACGTCTGTAACTAGTTTCTGAGCCATCCCGAAGGCAGCACATGTGACACGAACCTGAGTTCTAGTGAGCACCATGAAATTTGAAGAGTCAAACACCCAAGAGTACGTTGAAATGACGTTTTCTCACAAGTGATGATATTCATGGTCCTACCAAGTTCATCATTACTTTAGGGAAAAAAGTGTGATTTATTTTGCAACACCCCTTATGTGAATACCCTTGGCATCAAACCATAGATTATAATTCAAATTTTAATATTAAGTTTTAATTTCTTAATTTCAAAAGAAGATATTTAAAAAATTATCAGCCTTCACTTATAGGTGTCATGTGAAGCATATGTGCTCTTAAGTCTCTCTTTTAGATTGTATAACTTAAATAATATAGCTTCTATAGTGTCTAAGGAATTGGAAACACAAACTATAAATTTGTCAAACCCTCTCATCTTTCCATGAATTTAAAACTAATTATTCACTTATGCCTACTTCTCTTATAGACATGTTTATAACCAATAGAAAAAGCATATATTTATATGTACAGGAATCTTAAGTTTATTTGTTCTGATGGGCAAAGATGGTAGTTCAAAAGAAAAGTTTCTTTTGTGTTGAGTAAAGTTGTTGCTCTGAGCAGTAATGGAATTTTTATAACCTATTTATAGCTTGATTAGAAAGCCAGATAAATCATAGTAGTTTTGGGACATTCTGTTCTAGTGCCTAATTTTTCTTGTTCTAAAATGCATATTTGAAAATTATGTGAATTATTTCTTGGGAAACTAACAGAAAAAGTAGGGTTACTGAAGCATGACATTCAAGTGCAACCATGTTCTGTGCTGAATTTATTGTTTTTATGTATATTTTTGTTTAATATTATATATTTTTTCAACAAAAGTAACTAAAATTTTAAATTTAGAAACTTAATAGGTAACAAGATGTACGGAAAAGTTAAATGAGTTGGCAGTGGGTGCCTTCCCTCTAGTCTTACAGTGCTAGATTAGGGACAACTAACACAGATAGACCTTGTGTAGCTTTGCACAAAATTCCAAACAAACAATTGCAGGAAAGTTGTTGAAAAGTTTTAAGTTTGAATTTAATTGTCTACCAGTGGTTCACTGGTAAATCTGAAGGCTTATCATGCTAAAAATTAGTTTTTGATACTTGTAGTGGGCACAGTACAGATAGCTCTTTGTGTAGCTTTGCTCTCAATCAACAAACATTGAACTTTATTTTTAGATCTTTATTAAGTTTCTAGTTTATGATTGTTGGGATATTCGTGTTCATGTAGTAGCCCTGGTGCCAAGTAGAATACTTATCAAAAGCTTTTTTCTCAACACATACACCATCAGAAGATCTTTGGGAGGATAGTGTTGTAATTAGTTTTCCTGTAAAATTTTAGGATAATTGAGTAAATACAGGTAAAATGGCTTAATAAATTAATTAGATAATTAAGGAGGTGCTCTTTAATTACATTCTCCTTAAACTATATACAAACATTTGAATTGAACATTATATGCATATATTATTCTATCCACAAAGGAAATACATAACTATACATTATATATTATTTTTAAAACACATTTATTTGTGTGTATAACAATATTAGAATTGTATCAGATAAGAAGTTAATAGGGCAATTTGTCAGTAAAAGTAGATTAAGTTAATTATGTCATCAATTAAGTAGTGATATTTATATATATTAATTCTACTCACAGTGAGCACTTAGCTAGTCTTTACCAACATAAAAAATTTGGCCTCATTGAGCTGCAGGAGTTCTGTCTTTTGTTTAATTAAACATCTCAAGTGGTATTTAGTGTGATAATGAATTGTGGCTAGTAGTAAATTAATGTAGAAGTCTCATATACCTTTGACTATGCATATAGCTTATGCTAATATTGATTTCTAAAGTATTTCAATATTTAAATAGTGCCTTTAATTTAAATTACAAAATATATTTTTTTAAACTAGAAAAGATGCAGAAGTAAAGAGATGTTTATCTAATATATTGGAATTACTGATTTTTAATATTTTCACAGGCATTTGGGGAAAACCCAAAACCTAGTCTTGTTCAAATTTCAAGGATTTGAAATAGCTCGGTATGTCACTGTGAAGGTGGAGGATTCTCGGCAGGAACAGCTGAATCCTAGTGCACCTTATCAACCAAATAGAAGAATAACAAGGAACATTAGGAATGCAGAATCTGTAACGAATGGCATGCTGGTTCCTGGAGAAAAATTAAGGAGGTACTCCTTCAATGTATTTTCCCCTATATTTCTTCTGAAATTGAAAGAAAACTTGTTACTAGGTTATGGCATTAAATATAAAAGTTTTTCAAATATTTTTTATGTGACTCTGTGTACTTATTACAACTATTTGGATCATTTACACTGTAGTTAAGATTTAGCAGGTAAACATAGTTATTTTGGAGCAGATGATTAGTAATTTAAAATAAAACTTCGTAATGCGTCAAAACAAATACCTGTTGTCACGCCAGAGTGTATGTGCAGGCCATTCATTGAATCCTATATAAGGAATACTACTCATTGCCAATTATTAGCACTTATACTCCTATTAAAGCAAAAAATTATTATTAGAATGTTTCACTTTAATTACAACTTGTAAGTTGTACAATGTAGATCTGGAACTGTGCTAATTCAATTGAGTTAAAGTAAATATGGGGAGGCAACAGTTGTAATGAAGTTATATGCCAAGATCATATAGCCAGGAGGTGTTCCTCGTCTCTTCAAGAACTATATCCACAGTACAAAGAGAAGTAGGTTTATAGAACAGATCTTACATTTCTAGTGAAGTATCAGAAGTAAATCCCATTCTCTGGTCTTCTAAGTTGACTAGCAATGACTTCTAATATGGGTAGGCCACTTTAGAAATTATACTTGCCTGTCTGTGCCACAAAGAGCTATTACTTCACATAAAATGCTGGGTAAAGCTCCCACTTTTACACTTGTCAACGTGGATTGTGCCAGCTTATAATGTAATCATCATTAGTCTATAGCCTTCCACTAGTAAGAGGGCAACATACTATCCATGCACAGTAATCCCCATGAGCAATAGCATTTGAACATAGGTTCATTCTTTCCTTGGCACTTCTTGTCTTCAGATGTGCTTCTTACTTAAAATTTACCAGAATTTTTGCACTTATTATTTTACCCTTTCATTACTAATCGGTATGTAGTCTTTCCTTAATTTTCTTGATTATATGAAAGAAATATTAAATCTTAAACTTATCAATCAAAACTTTCATTTGAATTATCTTCAACTTGATTTTCTTTTACTCAACTCTGTACTTTTGGGGCACATGTCCTATTGTCTATTCCTGTTGCTTAATATGGGTTTTGTTCAGTACTTATCAATGCTATTATTAGGCCTATACACCATTTCCATACCTACTCAGTTTCTTTCTATCTTATAATTAAAAAATTGTAGACTTCTACATATTTTACAAAAATGGACCACCACAATATCAGTTTCTTGGATTATCTAGATTATGCACTCATGTTCCCATATTTCCTACATCTCCCAAGTTTTTAACATTCCTTCTCAGGAGTCATCCAATACTGTAATGATGACTGGAGACTCTAACAGTCAGTGATATTACTGTCATTGTTCACCATGTGGTTGGTTCCATTCTGATTTCAGATTTAAGATCCCTGACCTCCTGCTTCTGTTACTTCAGCTGAGCCTGCCCCATCTTCATGTTTCTATACCTGCTTTTGCTTCTCATTCCCTCTTCGTGACATGGATCAGTTATTCCCTTTTTCGTCATTCACTGCTTGGATTTCATTGGTATGTTTTTTGTTTTCTCTTTCTCCAACAATTTTTTTTTTGTCTTGGACTCCTTTGTTGCATGAGTCTCCTTCAACTGAATCTTTTCTTTCAACTTAGAGAATTCATATTTTTCCATTTGTTTATCTACATCTACTTATTTTCATCTCTTACTCAACTTTGTTCATTCTCATGACCTTTATTTGGAGGTTCTCCACCTCAACCCTATCATCTTTAATGGGGTATCTTACACATGCCTGTTTTCAGCCTTGCTCTCACTTTTCTTACATTTTCTCCAAGCTACATTGATATCTGGGGTGTACTTTATCAGTTTGCCTTACTTCCTAACTTTTGGCTCCCTCAGTCTCCTTTGCAGGACCTCTGTCATGCACATTTTCTTTGTGTTGTGATTTTTAGAGGTATTTCTTACACTTTGGAAACTTGAGATGATGAAGTTCTTTAGAAGTCATCTCTGTTCACTTTGGTTTCTTGGCCTTGGGACCAGGGGGCTTACCCAGTTTCTCATCAAATACAGCTATATTGGGTCACCCCTTGTCTTTTCTTTGTCCTCCTGTTACTATCCATCATCTCCCTTCTGTTTGAGGGCTGGTCATCATTGGTCTTGGTGGTAATTTGTTTCTGGAACCACCCCCTCAGCTTCAGTTATGTGCAAGCTCTGCTCTCCCACTTTGTTCTTTGGTGGACTCCCTTTGCTACAGCCTATTGAGTTCCTCAGGAGCATTCTCATGGATTTTTCTTCTTCGTCTGTTTTAAGTGCCATGGAACAATTCCTCAACCCTACTCTAGGGTTTTACTTCCATCTTTTTATCATTCCCACAAAGGTTGGAGATTGTTGTTCTTATTTTTCATGCCTTTTCCCATCAAGTTTATCATCTCACAATTTCTCTTGCCACTGAAGCAGGCAGAGAAGTGGATGATCTCTGACACATTAGTGTCTTACTACTTATATCACATGGAGGTTTCACCTGTCTTGGTTTTTGTCTCCCTCCAGTCACCATTCTGCACTCTTCACAGTGGCTCTGTTGATGCATTATTTACTTTTCTTCTTTCTTTTTAAGGTCTCACAACCAACTTATTCAATATATATATATATATATATATATATATATATATTATGGAGATGATTGGAACCTACTGAGTGGCTGATGTTGATCCAAAGGGAATACTTACCTAAAATCCACATCATGTTAAGCTCAACTGCTCCTGCTCATTGCCTGCTGTTGAGATGGGATTTTAAGCAAGACTATCTTGGCAGTTTCTATGTATTTTATATTTCAGGATATTTTGCACTTGTTAATAAAAAACAAAATAAAGAGCAACAGGTGTGTGCCTGCCCTCTCACCTGGCTCACACCTGTCTTTAGTTGCCATAATCCATTGCACTGTCTCTCAATGGGACCTACTTCCAGATAATTATGTCTGATAATGTGGTCTGAGCACTTCTCCATTTTTCTCCCATCCACATGAATGTCTCATGGAGAGTTCCTTATCTGGCAGCATACTTTCATCAGTTGCATCCCTCACTTGGGAAGTAGTAATGAGGTGTTACCTGGTAATTTAGTAAAGGTCACTCCACTACATTATAAACTAAGCCATTCCTGGTAATTTAGTCCAGCCGTTGGGTCTTGGATTTTTTCTGGGACATAGGTCTAGTATGTTTCACCTGATTACTGTGGTGAGAATCTCATGTATTCCTCTTATATGGAATGACCTGACTTGTAGTCCTACCCACACTACATACACTTGCTCAGCTGCCCATGTGTTAAATAATGGCTAGTTCAGTAATCTTACATTTCATCCACCTTAAATATGCATAAACACAATGAAAAGTTTCTTGTGACACTTCCTGTTGCTCTATTTCCTTACTTAACAACAAATACCACAATTAAAGAATATTCTCTGCTTGAAATGGATGTGGTCTCCCACTGGGAGCTGCCCCTGCTTTGTGAATGTCACACTTCATGGACTTTCCATTTTTGATGATGTTTATAGTTCATCTTTGTAACTTCTTTCTCTCCACCATCTTCAATGTGGGATTCTAGCTGTCTGTTATGCAGTGAGATGAGTAGCATTTCTGAAGTTAACATTGTCCTTACCTGAAAATTTATTACAGATAGATACTTACCTCTTTGCACCACTTTCCACCCTTGCTCCCCACTTCTGGTGTATATAGTTTGCCTCATCAAGAGTGAGCGTTTGTTCAAATGCTAGTGTTCATGGGGATTACTGTGCATGGAGGATGTGCCATCTTCTCAATAGTGGATATAATATGATGATTACATCAGAAGCTAAAGCAATACACTTTGATAAGTGTAGGGATGGGAGCTTTGCTCCAGACTTGTGGCATGTGCAGGAATTTACATGGCAGTTTGTACGAAGTAATAGGTCTTTGTAGTGCTGATGATAGTGGGATATTCCAATATTTTTTATATCCACCCATAAGCCTCTTTGCTATGGAATCAGTGTACTCAAGTTTGCATGCAACATGGGTATGCATAAAGATATACTACAGAAGACTTCTGCATAAATTCAACTTTGTCCTTAAGGTGAAACATACTTCTTAGTCTGTTTTGTATTTTAATAATATATATTTGTGCCTTTGGATAATTTCTGCGAACTCAGGTACAACTTAATTGCATTTGACTAGTATTGGCAAACATACATTGCAGTAGAGTGGAGTGCTTTCCAAACAGCAGTTAAAAATTATTTTATAAGTTAGGAATGAAAGTAACCTATACATATTAGAAATCATCTCCATTAGACTTAGAAAATTAGCATAGAACAGGCTGTACCTTTGAAACTTAAACTCAAGCTCATAGAGACTTTAATATATGACCTGATTTTGTGAAGTATGCTTATCTACTTAACTTATTCAGTAATTATTGGGAAGGAGTGTTATCTATGCGTATATTAGTTTCTTTATAGTACATTTAGTTTGACTTTTTAATTCTAGGAGCAGGTTCCCTTTGTTTTTTCCTCAGTACCCTGTACCAAATGCCTTGTGGGAAGCTGTACTTCAAGGGCAAGACATTCTTAGTGTTGCACAATGTCTTATAGAGGTAAAAATATTTTAATAATTTGTGAATATTCAGTTGCTTGTCAAAAGTTGCAGAAGGTGTATTAGTAGCTATATGAATGATTGAGATCTCAGTCTTAACTAGGAGAGGAGAGAGATTGTTGAAATTTGTATGCTTCATTCAAAGAAATATCATGGGTCATAGATACCTCTCCCACTAGATACATTTTATCAGTTTAACTCTATATATGTGTGACATCAGTTTTTGTTTTGTGGCATAATTTTTTTAGCTTTGAAGACATCTGTGTATCTTGAACTGTTATTTATGTGTGTGTGTGTGTCCACTTATAACTGGTAAGCTACTGGACTGATTTCTCACCAAACCTGGCACATACCCTTAGAGGCCCCTGGGGAGTGACAAGGGGGAATTAACATTTTGAACTGGTCACTTGTGTTTTCTCTCTCCATTGAAAGGATATGTTAGCTACTATGTAATATAGTGTTTGAGTGTATATATATATATATATATATATATAGTGTGTGGTTAGTGTGTATATAGTGTGTGAACTATCATACGTAACCTAGAGACTCGACCGAACGGACACCACGGAGGGGAGTAGG
>NW_013665959.1:554436-594823 GCF_000517525.1 Limulus polyphemus | reverse complement strand
ATATATATAGTGTGTGGGTTTATGTGTATATAGTGTGTGAACTATCATGAACCCTTATATTATATATCAAGCAAAGGAATAAAAAAAATTTCAATACCCATAATATTAAATTTTATTACACACATATGTAGACATGAAGGCTTATTTAAAGCAATGTTTTAGATGTGTATGTTTTCTTTGAAAAGACTGCTTTTCTACTGGTAAAACTTTATGCATGCTTTGTGGGGGTTGTGTCTTAGTCTAGGTATATATTTGCTCATTGTTATGCATTATATACAGAGAATTTAGTTACTTTATACGTGCTTAGTGGGGGTTGTGTCTTAATCTAGGCATATATTTGCCCATTGTTATGCATTATATACAGAGAATTTAGTTACATATAAATTATAAATGCTGACTGTATTCTCAAACAAATCTCCATGACAATCTCCAGCTGCAGCTTAACATTTTACATCTCAAACTAATGTGATCAGATAGTCAGTAGCTATAGTAAATCATCATGAATTGGTTCAGCTAGCTACTAGCTATGCTTATTATCATTACAGTGAATTAAGTTAGTTACCATATCAAGTAATCCTTTGCCCTTAGTCAAGCGTAAAAAAAGCCAGCAAAGAAGATAAATAAAAAATTGGGAATTTAAAAACCTGCAAATAGGGATCATAAAAAAAGTAAGAAAACAAGGCTGGAGATACTGTAGACATTATTTACTCAAACTGCAAATCTCTATTTTGGTTCCACCAAATGTAATTCTAGGTAACAGCATGGAACCTTTTTTATGATACCTACTAGCATCTAAGATTTTACTGTGCTATTAAGAGAGTTTTATTTTCTATAGCTATGATGAAACCTGAAATGCCAACTTCAGAAAATAAATTATAACTTTTATACAAAATATCATCATCTTCTTTAAAAGCCATTTTCTTTGATAAGTGTAATATCTCTTTATTTTGCAGACTTTTCTGGACATATTTTTAAATCTGTTCCCATTAAAATGCTTTCAGTCACTGAAATTTTGACACTTTAAGATTATAAGGATGAAGGTGAGACTCAAATTAAATTATTAATGCAAAAACATTTGACGTTGTCTCGACATAAACTTAAATTTGAAGCTATTAAGTCAGTTGAATAGAATGAAATAATTGCTATACAGTTGTGAATACAATGGTCATCAGCCATAGCAATAGAAAAATAAATATTCTTTTGAAAAAGTAAAAATGAAATTATAAAAAAGTGAGAAAATTTGACATAACTATTTTTGATGTGATTGATTTGAATGCCTTTTAAACTGCTACTTAAAGCTTACTAAAGATATAATAAATTTCACTGTTATGTAAACTGTACACACAAAATAAAATTCATAAACTTAAATTAAATAATTTAACTTTCATTTCAAGGTAACTTACATATTGCTACAGCAACTACTTATTATTATCAAAAGTTTAAAGAAAGAAATTAATGTTGACAAAGTCAAATCCAAACTGTAACAAAATTACAGGTTTTGAATGAAGGAAGCAAAATGAGTGAAATATTTTATTATTATTATTATGTGAGTCATTCAGCAGTGAGTAACTTGGTAAACAATGTGGCTTTCAAATCTTTTCTTAATATTATTTTTGGTTAGTCACTAAAATTAGATTTAAAATAATCTTGAAAATGGGTCAAGCCTTTTATTGATACAGATTTTCATTATTTTGGAGTCTTATTTTATTACAACCCATGTTGCCATATGTGGTTATTTATGACTCAAATTAAAAACTGGCCATAAAACTCCATGCTTCACACATTCCTCCATATACTAATACAGATATTTCTATGTCCCCTTTGCTGATTTCACTTTTACCAAACATGTGCAAACTTTCTTTGAACTCATAAACTCTATTCACCCAAACATTAAATTCACTGTTGAACACAAATGCAACAAGAAGTTTTTTTGTAACATTTACATTAATAGATCTGACATGCAGATCAAAACCAAATTTCACTGTAAAAACACTCATACAGGCCTTTACATCCTCTGGAATTTCACCCATGAAACCAAACAAAAAAAATCAATACACTAAAAACCTTATTGACACCGATTCAAGACTCTGTTGAACTGACAACATAGATGAAGAAATCAACCTTGTAAAGTGTTCCTTCATATACAACAACAGATTTCCCCACTAATTATTGTTGAAAAATTCTCACAAACTACCACAACAAAAACCTCAAAACTCAACTCACAAACAAAATGAATAGTAATGAACCAACCAAGAACAAAACATTACAATGCAATTTACAATTTATTCCAGTTCAAAAATAGCACGCTTAGACACAACTTGCCATTAAGCATAAAATTTTTGTTTGCTTCAAATTTACTCAAAACCTAAATAAAAATTATATAAAATCACACAATAACAACATTGTTTATAAAATAATGTGTAATAACTGCTCAGAATTCTACATTGGAGAAAATGGAAAAAGATTGGAAACCTGATTTATTTAACATAGTAAAAACCCTCCCATATTTATCACCATAACAACTCAAAAAAAACATATTATATCTATTAAAATCTATAATTTTAAACAAAGAAACAAACATTGAACAAAGCAGTGTGCCAAGATACCTTTAGTAAGCTGTTAAGCAGTCTTTAGTCATGTGACTTCTTTGTTTCTTACTGTGTATATATTCCTATGTCTATGTAAATTACTTGTATCTGATGATAACAAAACCCTGCCTTAACACTGTACATTTGTTGTTATGTTAAATTTGTAATAAACTTTTTTTCTTTATCCATTCAAGCTGTCTTCAAACCGTATTATCATATCTGGTTATGCTGTATATGATGACAACAGCTCTCAGTGTAGTTTCCATAAAGTCTCTCTTGTAACGCCATCACATCAAAGTGCAATTCTCCTTCCTACATGCTTTTCATATTTCATTGCACATAAATTCGTAGATGCTTTTCTCCAGTATAGATTAACAAGAATACCCATTATATCTTCCAGCTGCTTGAAGTATGCAACAGTTGAATGGATAAATCTTGTGTACATGTGACTTGTGCTGCTTTTTAAGATGGAGATCATTCTTGATTATATTGGATATTGTTGCCTGGGGTACATGGACAGCTTTTACCATTGACTTTTCCATTCATCGATTCTCGCTTGTTACAAGACTCCACACTTTGCTTACTGTGGCTGAGATAAGATTTCTTGCAGATCTCTTTCTTGATAGTCCTGATTCTCCAAGTTGATCCATATTATTTTGTTTTCCACTGCTATTAAATACATAAGATATCTCGATTTAGGAAATTCTAAATCTTAGATTTGGATACATCTTTATGATTTGAGTGTATGACTATTTTGCATCAAAAAGTTGTTACACTGTTCTGATACATGCTATTCCACTGTGACTTTATATTCGCAGTGGTTGTGACATGATTTGCAGATTAAGAATTGTTTTAAAATAACCTACTCAACCTTCTATATTACAATATAAAATATTGTGTTCAGAAATTGTTTACAGAAATTATAGTGGTTAATTTTTTGTTTTTTCACAATACAGACATACAGGTTAACACATTATAAGTTAGATTGACAGTCTTTAACAAATCATGTATTGTTTGAAACAGTAATTTTTTTATAATTGGTAATAATGGAATGTTTCAGAAACTTGCTAAGGAGAACTATGCTGATAAATTCTCAACTCTTTTGCATTTGGAAGAAATTCAGATGCAACTTGATATGGAAGAATTTGACATTAAAGAGGTAGGCTAATGTGTAGAATCTTCTCATTGTAACTTTCAGTGGTTGAAAGAATTAATCATTTATATAAACTTAATCAGTTTCTTCTATATCAATGAAATTTATACTGTAGAGGAGGGAAGCTGTTCTGTCTTTGTTTTTGATGTTCAAGACAGGAAGATGCTGTTTTGTAGTACAATGTTAGGATAGTACCTTTTTGTGGTTAATGCAAGAAAGATGCTCATTTTTTATAGATTAAGGAAAACGTCTTTATTACTGACTAAGGAAAATGCTTTGTTTGTACTGTACTACAAGGAAGTTGCCATATTTATTGTATGAGAAAGAGAGATAATTTTTTCTTATGACAGAAAAGAAGTTCATGTAGTAACATTGTAGTAAGTTTAAAGATTAAATTAATAACAAATTGTCTTGGATAATGTCAAAGTTAAATTTCCAATCATGGATTTACTTGCAGATTTTACATATAAGGAAAGAAGAAGAAGTAATCCTATTCTCAGTTAAAATATTTGTGAATAAAGTGAATTATATTTGTTAGAATGTGTTGTATTGACACTTGACATATTCTTCTATAAATGATTTTGTTAGGCCCCCTTGAGACGTTGCAAGGAATACTTAGCTTTACATGTTCCTGGTTTAGCAGAAGGACGGCCATCTGTTCTCTTAGGGGACAAGGTTATCTTGTCATCACCAGTTCTTGAAGAAGAGTTGTTATATGAAGGTTTTGTGCATGAGGTAATCTACCAATTCAAAAGATTATATAAATAAACAAAGTTCACTTCAAATATCATTGACGGTGGAGTGAAAACAGGCCTGTTGTCACCATTAAAGTTTGTTTTTAAGTTGCACTTATTATGTTCTCAGATAGAGTATTTTAAAAATTAATGTTTAGAAGCTAAACATATTTGTGTTAAAATAGTTTATGATTTTTGTTTGTGAAAGGTTTCAACGTATAGTTTTTGGTTGGAGGATCTCATAATATATTGTATTTTTAGATTTAGCCAGTTCAATGTTAGTAGACAAAATCCAATGTTTAAAGTACTCTTTGTGCTTGAATATTTTTTACACTTAGAACTTTCTGGATAAGACATTCAGTACTTTTAATGTAGAGGTTCACTGCATCCTTAATTTATTTGTGGATCGGTCAGTGTGCTATACAATTTCAAGCACACATTAAGAATTTTATAAATTTTGTAACACTAGATATGATATATCTAGCAGAGGATACACCTGTGTGCTTTTAGTTACAACATTGATAAAATGTGAAGCTTTAAGTTGTTCAACTTCAAATGAAAGTCAGTGGTTTTCAAGCTATGTTCCGTGGAACCCCAGGGGTTTCTTACAAAGAAACAGGTAATAGTGTTTTTTTTTCAATTATTGAGTGTTAACCTATCAGGGAATGAATCTATTTATTAAATTGTGAGTTAGTTGATATTCAGTCTTCTCCATATAGTTTACAATTCTACATTAATGTTACAGACATGGTCACTTTCATCTTGGCTAGGCTTTAAGGATGGATTAAGGGTTGGGGTTCTGTGACAGAAGAAATGAAGTAAGAGGGTTCCATAGCTTCATAAAACTCGGGGATCATTCATGTAAGCCAACCAACTGGCTAAAAGTAATTGCAATAAAACAGTTCTAGCTATTTTCATGAGTTTTTAAAAACAAAGTTTTTCAAGAATAGACAATAAAAAATTTCATTTCACACAGAATCTACTATATAAAGATGAAAAGCTATCCGTCTGTCATGCTGATATATCAGCAGTTGTGGTATCGATCAACAAGCAACTTGCATGAAATGATGGCTCTTTTTTGTTGCGACAAGCAAGTTTTTTTTTTAAATTCTTCCAACCAAAAATGGAAGATGTGTTACTTTGGGCATATAATTAGATTCCGGGATAGGTTGGTAGAGATTGTGATGAGTAATAAAATTGAATCGGGTACCCCCACACTTGGTATTTCTGGTGCACAAAAATCATAATCCCTGACTGAAATTCCCCATTATGTTTGCTTGGTTGTCAAGGAGACACCTTGATGCAACATCATCAAATTTTGTCCATTCAGAACCCTTGGCTACAACTCTATAACTCTGCACCACATATACATTTTGAAAATGCCCAAATTAAAGCATGCTTCTTCAGCTTGGCAGACTAACAAAGCCAAAACCAGGAAGATAGTCCAAAGAGAAGACACTGAAATTTGTAATAGAATTCACTGCCTTTACCATTACAATTAATAATTTGCAGGGTCATACAGTTGACAAAGTAGGAATATATCTTTGAAAATCAGGTTTTTCGCATGTTTCAATCTCTAACGATTTGTCAGGAAGAACATTTGAGCATAACTTAAAATTATACAGAAGTCAAAATGCTAATCTACTTAAAGGAGATGACCAAATATACATAAAAAATATTGTTTTCATGAAATACTAGAAATAGGATAGTCATTCTCCATACGTATATTATTACTAGATTATAATTAATTTGTAGAAAACATAGTCAAAAAACATTTATTTAGGTATAATTTTGTGAAGAAAAATTAATTATTTTTTCCCATCGTGTGATAGGCCTTCAGCTTGTAGATTATATACAGGATGGGACAAAAATTACCATACAATTGTTATTATGTGGTTGGAATGAAAGAAAATTTTAAAAGTACAATTGAAACCAATATAGTAATCTTTTGTTTCAGAGTAAGATGTTAGATGAGTATGGAAACATGTTATGTTAATATAATAATAAGTGGGAAAATAATAAGCATAATGAAGTGACTTATTTTTGAAAGAATGTACTACATGTTCTGTCAAAACATGTACTTTTCCCAAAAAATAAATCACTTCACTCTGCTTATAAATCATTGTTTGCCAACTTATTGGAATAAGATATTGCAAATTAAACAATGTTCTAAATGAAACAATTGTTGGATCATTTTTGCTCCACCCTGTATATTAGAAGGTGTAGTAAGTTAAACATTTCCTTTGATCTTGATAGAATTCCATCTCTTATGGGTTTTATCATGAACCATGATAGCAAATCATAATAGGGATTGCAAGGAATTGCACAAAACCATAATAGAACGTTTGGGCAAAAAGCACCTTAATCAGTAAAGAATCAGTTCAAATAACACTTTAAAACCTTTACTATTGACTGCTAAGGCTGTACACACATAAAAATGCACAAAAAAGTATGCATGTTAGACTTGCAAGGAAAAGAAAATCACTCAAAATGGCCTGTCTATAATTCTTTTTCTTCCTCTTCTTATCATTATTATTCTCTTGCCAGTCTACAACAAAAAGGGCTTGGTATATGGCACCCAAACCTTTGGTATAATAATAAATAAGGTACTGCAAAGGTCGTAGGGGTATTGAAAAGTTGATTTGTTTCTTCTATATTTTACATAAGCTAAAAACATCATAATTATTGTGTAAACAATGTTATCATTACCCTCTTGAAGTTAGCTTTCTTACAAATATCTGGTGCTCTTTTAAAAAGCTTAAGTACAGTGTGAAACAGGAATTACCAGCCAATAATAGATGATTGTAACATGTAGATAGAGAATGCTTTGTACACTATACAGTTAGTGTGTTTAGGGAGCCAAGCCCTATATTATATACGAAGTGAATGAGTAAAAAAAATTCAATATACATAATATTAAATTTTATTACACACATTTGTAGAGTAATTACTTGAAAAGATATGATAACTTATTCAAAGTAATTTTTGAGACATATATGTTTTATTTGAAAATTCTGCTTTTCTACTGGTAAAATGTTTTTCTCCCACTTAGTGGGGGTTGTGTCTTAGTCTAGGCATATATTTGCCCATTGTTACACAGAAACTGTAAATGCTGACTAAATTCTCAAAGAAATCTCCAGCTGCAGCTTAACTTTTTACATCTTGAACTAATGCGATCAGATAGTCAATAGCTACAGTAAATTATCATAAACTGTATCATCTAGCTACTAGCTATGCTTATTATCATTACAATGTATAAAGTTAATCACCATATCAATTAATCCTTTGCCCTTAGTTGAGCATAAAAAAGTCAGCAAATAAGATAAATAAAATATTGGGAATTTAAAAACCTAAAAATTAAGATTGTTGAAAAGAAAAGTAAGGAAACAAAGCTGAATATACTGTAGACATTATTTACTCAAACTACAAATCCCTATTTTGACTCCACCAAATGTAATTCTAGGTAACAGCATGGAGCCAAAATAGGGGTTTGTATTATGAGTATATGATGTCTACAATATCTCCAGCCTTATTTCCTTAAATTTTTAAGATCTCTATTTGCAGGTTTTCCAATTCTCAATTTTTTATTTCTCTTGTTTCAATTAATATTTCATAGTACCTGAATTTCTAGAACTGGAATTTAAATTTAACAGCATTAAAATTTTATTATAAATCAGAAAAATGATAAGATATACTGTTCTTGTTTTATAAGATTAGTCTGAAAATTAAGTTGTTCAATGAGATTCATATTTTATTTGATGGATTCATTAATCATTCATGTAATGCACATAACATGTGACAGGCAGGGATTAATTTACCATAACCGTTGGGGCCAAACATTGGCTCCTTCCTCCCTGTGGAAATGGATGAGAACTTTACTCTTTGAGTGAAATATTTATTAATTTATATAAATGTTTATAATAAACTCTACAAACTTCTGCAATTTTGAGCTTAAATTTTAATTTTTTCATTGAGAAATTATAGCATATAATCATTTGTTTCAATGTATGTTTGCATAATTTTAGTACAAGTTATACTAATGAATGAAGAGTACCTTCTTCCACTAAAATGACATGTTTTTCATAAAGTTATGCAATGAATTTTGTTATGCTTGCATCATTTGCAATGTATTTGCCATATTAAGTGTTGAAGAGTAACATATAATTACAAACTTATTATACAAACCATATATGTATGTAAGTTAATCTTTATAATTGATAGGCATAAATGGCTTTTTAAAGTTTTGGAAAGTACAGATTTTTTTACTTCTGCTTTAAATTTAGGGAAGCTTAGTACTATCCTAACAATAATACAGGTTGTTCCAGAAGTCAGTTGCCATAGGCTGAATGTCTATACATGTTTACAAATGTCTGTCCTTTAACTGGATACTGTTCACTTTGCATACATTAATCAATGCTTATCTAAAAAAAACTGTAAAGAAACAAGAAAAACATTGTTAAATTCCTCAATGTTATAATGGAAAATGACTTTTATAACAACCTGTAGACATGGCTTTCCTAACATAAGGATTAACTTAGTAAAACTTTTCATAAATGTGTGTAATTACCCAAATTT
This sequence comes from Limulus polyphemus, assembly GCF_000517525.1. Classification (NCBI taxonomy): domain Eukaryota; kingdom Metazoa; phylum Arthropoda; class Merostomata; order Xiphosura; family Limulidae; genus Limulus; species Limulus polyphemus. The sequence continues at coordinate 585,773 of NW_013665959.1, read as the reverse complement.
CTTCCTCTTTTTTTTTTCATTTCATGAGCCCCACTTTAAATCGAGCAGATTAATCCATGTAAGGTTGTGTTCATGAACTAAAAGTTTTTTAAAAGTTAATAGTGTATTTTGGCCTAAGATAAAACAATGTATATTTTAACTTGTTTATAAATAGAATATTTTAACTTTTTCTCTTCACCCACTGTATGATAGGTTTTAAAAGATGAAGTGTTGCTAAAGTTTCACAGCTCTTTCCATTCAAACTATAATGATGAAGTATACAACGTGTCGTTTGCTTTGAGTAGGTGAGAAGGAAAAATATTTATTCACTTTTTCATTCCAGTAATATCCAAGAAAACTGGTCAGAATGAAGAGTAATATTAATTTCTCTTCTAATTTTATTACACAAATAATTATTGTACTTCATAATGGTGTAAAATATTCTCAGGTAATGTCTTCAGTGCAGTTGACAAACATAAAATAGTTGAACTGAAAGTTAGTATATCATGGTAATCTATTTGTTAAACCTAGTTCTGTAAGCAACCTAAAATATCTTCAAGTATTAAAAAGATGTATCCAAAAATAATACAATCAATATTTGTAGAAGTTAACTGAATTTTAAAACAAATTTAAAAAGTAAAACTTACACTCCATTAGCAATGATTTTTCTGCTGTTTTAAAACAATATCATCATTTTATGATTATTATTGGATCAGTCAATAGCTCTGTTGCTGTTTCTTCTCTAAGTTCATGCAATATTTAAGGTAGAAAAATTGCAGTTTAAAAATGCTATTTAAATTAAATTTGTAATTCCATTTTTTTTTCCTCATTTACAGCCACCATTTTGATTTTAAAGATTTTGTTATTGCTGAAGAGCATAGAAATTTTAAACTGTTTTATACTTGGCAGTAAGACTTTCTAGAACAACTTTCTTTTCTTACTTGTTTAGTATTACAGTGGATAGGAATAACTTGTGTTTCTTTTACAATGTTGTTTTTTTAGGTTTATACCCATATATATTTAGTATAAGCATGGTAAGCTTTAATAAGCTATTAGAAATTTCTCTTAGTGAGATTTAAGCTGCGGTGGCAGGTAGCCTTAGTAGCTTTGCCATAAAAACAAATACAAAATTCAACTCTTTCACTAGAGTTTTTTTCTTTAATTTTCTTGTTCTTTGAGCCAATTATCTGTGTATTCCTCTTACCTACAAAACTATTTTATTTTGTCATTTTTTTCTATCAGATGTTTTAAGAATCTTATAAGAATTTCCTATGTACTTGTTTATGCCTTCATTATGGTTTTTAATTTTTGATATAACTAATCAGATGTTTTCTCATTAAGAACTGCTCTCAGAAGGTGTCATCAAGCTGTTTTCATGATATCCGAACTACCAGCTAATGGTAGGTACCACTTCCCTTCAAATTTTTAGCACTAGTTCAGAAATTAAGCTCTTATTTAAGATGAAACACAGAATTACTTTCCTGCCCAAAATTAGCAGTTCTAAATATTCATAGATACTTCTATACTCAAAGGTATAAGGAGAATGAAAAAGTTTAAAAGACACAAATGTGCATGTTTAACAATAGCCTCATAATTTATTGGACTGTTATTATAAGGTGATCAGCTTTGAGTTTTGTTCAGAAAGTGTACTAGTATGTAGACTTATAGTTTAAAGTAATATTTCTTTTCTAAAAAATAGGATATACAACTTCTTTATACTCGCAATAATATTTGTATTACTAAAAGTCAAATAACTGTAAGTTGCTCTACTTTTAATGTCAGTAAAACAGGAAAAAATAACATAATTCAAACAAATAACCAAAATGTACGTATAGTATTGTTTTTGTTACAGTAACCAGCAAATATTAATTTTGAAATTAGTTTTAAATGTTTTAAGGTGCGCCCCCCCCCCCACACTTTATGCTGTGTGTGGATTATAACAGTGACAATTTAGATTTAATACCTTTAAATACAAATTTCAAATCTTTCATCTTCTTGTTTAATAAACCAATTAGTTGCACATTCCACAAACAAAGATAAAGATATGATTTTCTGAAACTGAGAGGTTTGTAACGAATTTGATATTATATATTTATCTTAATATCAACGTTTGTATAGATTAAGTTTATGTTTTAAAACATGCATAGCTTTTAGTGTTAAATATGTATTGCGAAACTCCCACCTATTCTCCAAAGTTGTAGAAGATTCTTGAGAGTAAGAATCAACAATATATGTATATTCGTAAATGCTTAAATGTAGCTCAGTATTGTTAAGTAAAACTGAAATTTCTAGAAAGCCTCCACACACTTATAAATATAACTAACATGATGCACCGAAGGAGAGTATCTATTATTAGTTTGCTATAAACTTTGGAAACTATAACTGTGATTGTTATAATGCTTATCAATTGGAAAACTTCAGATATTTGACCAGGAGAATTTACAAAGTTTGAATATTAAAACTCATTTAACTTCAGTGAATTCTCATCGGACATTAGTATTTTTACGAAAACGTTACGTAATGTCACAGTAGAAAACCCAGTGTAAGTGGCTGATATACAAAGCTAGCTAGCTTATTGTTAAGTGAAATATACCTACGTCAACTCGTAATCAACTCGCTCATCATTAACCCTCAATAAGATATCGAAGAAGGTCCAGATTAAAAGGAAGACTTTATATTGCTTGTAAATTTGTGAAACTTGTGTTTATAAATCATTGTTTGTAATAACTGTTTTTGTAAATTGTATTGTTGTGTGTATATTAAAACGTATTTGTGTTAAAAAAGAATACTGTGTGTATCAATCTTGTTGGCAAATATCATATTTAAATACTAAATCCAAAGTACAATTTAACTACTAAATTTAAACTATCATTTAGCTCAGTTTCAGACCATTCAAAATTCTAATACGTAACAGGTTATACTCACATACAAAACTATTTGGTTTTGTCATTCATTTTTTGTTAATTTTTAAGAATCTTATAAGAATATTTTATGAACTTCTCTATATCTTTCTTATGGTTTTTGATTTCTATAAATTACTAGACACTATTCTCTTCACCAAAAAAATTTTTTATTTTTGTAAAGATTGTTTTGAGTCAGTTTTAATAGATTTATATTTGCTGTGTTGATCCAAGTAAGAGCTACTTTGCAATTATGTAAAAGTGATTAATGAACATTTTGAAAATGTCGTGTAGTACATAGATTACTATCACAAGGTTTGTTTAGATGAATTTTTAAGTGATTTTGTTATAGTGATGGGATGTGTAGATGGTAGTCGAAGCATTCTTATTGGTATGTAAAGATGTTTCAAAGTGAGAAGAGATGCTAACATACAGTGAAAAATTAATAATATATAGGTATATTTATATGAAGAATTATTATGCTATTATTATTATTATTTTTAAACATGGAGTGTTGTTTGAATCAAATATTTGTGTTAGTTTGTAATAATGTGTCTTTCTGAGAAGAACTGATAATGTTAGCTTGAAAACTTATAGTGTACAGGCATTATTGTTTAAAGAATTATTATACGGGGGCTGATCCATGGTGGCTAGCCATTTTTCTTTTTCTGAATAAGTATAAAAATCTTACTAGAAATCCTTCTTTGAGGTTGTCGTGGTCTACATAAATGTAGGACTGTACATTGAAAAGTTTCAATGTCTGAAGGTATTTGTGGAAATCGTATTAGTTACTGAAAATATAATTATTTCCTGTAGGAAGGATGTAGGATAGTCATTCAGATATAAACAGTGTGTGAAAGACATGCATATCTCTCCCCAGTGTATCTTTGAGAAATGTATTATTTCTTCAAAAGTTAACTCAATTAATTTCCTGTTTCCTGTTTAGTTAAAGTAATTGATTCAAGTGTGTTTGAAACTACATGATATGATTTACCTGTCTATGCTCTTTGTTTTCTTTCATGAGAAAGTAGTGCCCATTTTGGGTTGAAAGAAAAGGAACACATTTAAAAAGAAGAAAAGAACAAAGAACAAAATATATACACACACACACAGTTTTGATTATATGGGTTAACATATTTGTTGATAAGGTTGTTAAGGCAGGAAATGTATGCATTTCCCACAAGTCAAATTTCAAGAGTTTCCGAGACCTTACAGAAAGTTTCTCCCTGCCTTCTCACGTAATTCAGTTTTTAGTGATGTCATTATTGATTGAACAAAAGCTTATAAAAAAAACCAGCTTGAATTTTTGCTGTTACGGTTTCTAAGAAGTTTTCTTCAAAATGAAAAAAAATCAGGAAAGCACAATTATAAAATCAATAGTTATCTAGTTAGTTTTTGATTATAACTAAATTTTTCTTTTTCAGTATTATTTCCCTCAGTACTTCATCTGAAGAACCCACAAGTCCAACTAATAGAAGATTCAAGTAAAAATTCAAGCCAAGAAGACAGTCCTCAAAAATTATTAAATAAAATGTCAAAAAACTTCAATAGTAACAGCATTTTAACAGCTGATGATAAAAACCCAAAAATCTCTGAATTATCTGCCTTAAATGTAATTCAAAATACTTGTGGACCTGTAATATCACATCTAACTCCAACATCTGCAAAGGATTATCAAGTAAGAAATGCAAGAAAGACTTTGCTCTCAAATAATGTCAGTGGAAAGAGATTAACCTGGGTAAACAAGACCTTAAATGAAAGACAGAAGGCAGCAGTGAAACGAATAGTGAGCGGTCAATGTCGTCCAACCCCTTACATTATATTTGGACCTCCAGGTACAGGAAAGACAGTTACAGTGGTGGAAGCTATATTACAAATTTATTTGAATGTTCCCTCTAGTCGGATAATTGCCTGTACTCCTTCTAACAGTGCTGCTGATTTAATTGTGAGTACTTAAAGCTATCATTAAAAATGTTAAGTAAGGTCAGCAAGAACAAAACAGTTTCAAGTTAGAAATATGCAAAGATTGCATTAAAAAAACAACAGCAGATTAATGTAGTTAGGTAATTAAATTATGATAATTTGGTCCAATAAAGATACACTGGTAAGCAAGAGCTAATCCATGATTCAAAGCTCGTTAATGTAGTTACTTTGATATTTAAAATTCTGGAGATAGCCTGTAAAATTTTGAAAACAGCTAAAAATTATGCTGAATGAACTCTTATGAAGCACTGATGTCTGTGTTGCATTTTCTTTTATATCCCATGTTAAGTTGTTTTATATTTCAGTTATTTTGAAATTAGTAATTAGTACACAGCACTTTAATATATGTAGTAGGTTTATAAAATGTTATGTTAATCAAGCATCAGGTAAGATGGTAAATTGAATTTGAATTTATAAGTAAAAGAAAAGTATTTAAAATAAAATCCATAGAAAACATTAGTAAAAAATTTGTGTGTTGGCTCTTGTAAAGTGTGCAAAAAGTGCATCACTACTGTTTGTCCCCAGTGGGACAGTGGAAAGTCTTTGGATTTACAATGATAAAATCAGGGGTTCGATTCTCCTCGGTGGACACAGCAGATAGCCCAATGTGGCTTTGCTTATAAGAAAACACAAACACGCAAACTACTGTTTTATGCATGATTCTGAAAATGTATTTATTTTTTTAATTAGGAAGATAGCTGTTCCTTGCATTTTAATTATCAAAATTTTCAGAAATGAAAAGAAGTAGTTGCCATTGGTTCATATTGTTAATTACATCTATTATGTAAAATACAAAATAAAAACTGACTGAACCGTATTGGCTGATAACTTATTCTTCAAAATATACACTTGTACAACACATAGTTTCTAAGTTTGCAAATTTTTTTCTGAAATTGTATTACAGTAAATAATGTGAAACTTACAAATGTGGATTTATATTGCAGACCTTAAGAATACATGAAAGTAAAAGGGTTCAAGCAGTGGATTTGGCTCGTTTAAATGCTTTCCAGAGGATTGAAGAGGTAAGAGTCAAGCAAATTTATTGGTAGAGGTCTACTTAACAAAATCAAGGAAAATCTCTGTTTCTTGAGTAATATAAAACCAAAAAAGCCTGATATCCCAGATATAAAGATACCATGCTGATGCTAATGTTAGCTAATTAAGTAGAAAAATTTGGATGCTAATCTTGAATTTATTTGAAATCAGTGTCTGTTTCTATGAAATAATGATGAAATAAAAAATCAATGGAAACTTGCATATTTCTCCTGATTATAAAGTTAGTAAGTCTACGAACTTACAATGCTAAAATCTGGGGTTTGATGTAGTGTGTAATAAAATACCTTGTTCACCGTCATTAATTACAAAAACTAACAACATAGGTCATTTGATATATATATATAACAAGATTCTCTATTACAATTTTGCTTAACAAACTCAGGTTCAATATAATTTTGAAACTAACAAAAGTTCAGTATTGAATTAGAACTAATAACACAAATTTAATATATATATTTAAAACAAAAAAGTGTAAAGTTATATACACAATGTCCTAAAAGAAACATCCAGTTTTAATCAAGTACCAAGTCCAAACACATAAACTAAATATTTGTACTGAGAATTTTCATGGGGATTATAATAGTTAATTAATTTTATAACAGTTCCTCTCTTTTTCTTCTTTTCTTTTTGTATTTGGGGGAGGATGTTAAAAAACTTTTCTTCTACTTTTCATGAATCTTGTGATTTATGCCATTAACAAACTTAATTCAGCAAATAAGATTGGATAGTTGTGTCATTTGTGTGATTGTTCATATTTTCTTTATTTTTAAAGATATATTTGATTATCAGTGTATTTTATTAACAGTATTTAGGTTTGTAATATTTTGTCATCTTAACTGCATTTTAGAATCATAACACAGGAAAAATATTATGCAATAAAAACAAACACAGTAACAATAAGTAACTCTCTGCCAGCTTAAAGTTAGTGATCATCACAGTTTCCATGTATTTATGTTTAATTTTTTGGGAATTTGAAATTAGCCATCTAGTTTACATCATACATGGTATGAAGTCAATGTCAACATCAAAAGTCAAATTAACTGGAGGTTTTCAGTTTTTTTTAGATTTTTGTGTTACTTTCATTTAATATCAAATCTAATTTAAATTTACGTTGAATGTTATGAGTTTCGTACATTTTTTGAACGATACATGTAAATGGTTTTTATCTATTGAAGGTGAGAATTACATATACCTCTAAAATATTGCTTACTTAAAGAAAGTATTAATTTTCAAAAATACTAAAGAATTATATATATTTTACTATCACTGTTATAAAAAATGAGATGTAAAAATAAGTAACTAACAGAAGCTGTTCTTTTTTATTCTAGAACATTCCAGAAGAAATCAGAATATATTGTAAAAATAGTAATGATCTTGACCTACTCTCCCATCACCGCATTGTTATTAGCACATGTACTACAGCAGGAAATTTCTACAGCCTGGGTCTAACAACATCACATTTTACTCATGTTTTTGTTGATGAAGTATGTTGTTTGTCTTTACAGTTCTGTACTAATACATAGGGCCTCATGCTATTGTTTGATCATTGTTCAGGGTGGATAATTTTGCTGTAAGTTATAATTTACTGCATTCACTTTTGTGTGTGTGTGAAAGAGAGAGAGAGGAGGGGGAGTTTATATACACAGACACAAATTCTTACTAAGAAATTCAGATGCAAAAAGTGAAAACACAGAGAGACCAAATATATAATCTTTCTCAGTCAATCATTAAAGAAAGACGTATATAAATATTTATATATATGAGTGTAGCAAGTGATCAGAACCAAATGTTTAGCTATCATGACAGTAGTTTGTTTTAAACCTGAAGTAGTGAATTGTTTAATAATGGGTAATGTTTTCTGTACACTATATATATATAATATAAAGATATGCACTGTGGGATAAAGAGCAGACTGTATATCAATAGAAATGAATCATCATGACAAGATCAGATTATTTTAACACATTACTATAAACAGATATTCTTATTTTGAAGTTCTTAATGCTCATGATAATGAATAATAGATAAAATTTATTATTCCAGTCTCTCAAAATGTTTATATTTAAATGGTTTTTACTATAATATTTGAATTTTTTATAGTCTTTCTTCATTTACAAAGAAGTACTATTCACCTTTGTTGTTAAAACTAGCTTTCTTAACTTTATTAAATTTCCTTTTTTTCTGTTCTGTTGATTAAAACTGTTAGACTGATTATTTTCTAACACTTACTGATCGTGGCCCTTTCTTTGAACTCCTGTACATTGATATGTGTATCATTTTCACGATCTTTGGTAATTGTATTTGTTCCTAAAGAGACTGGTTCTTAACATATACTTATATTTTTAGTATTTTTTCAGTTTCAGTTTCTTTTATGCAAGGTTGACTTATTTATTATTTACAATCTTTGGAAACTTTCTCAGAATCTTGCTTCATCATGAAAAAGCTACTTATGTAAAAATATTTTAAAAAAAGAGTTTAGTACGAGCATATTTTTATTTGTGGTTAGTCCCTGATAAGTAGGGCCAATAAATTTTCATAATCTGTGTAAAGTGAAGGACAACCAGTACAAGAAGAGTCATATTTAGGATTCTTTTTTCAATTATTCATGAGAATGTTTATTTGCATGAACAGCTGTTAGTGTACCAAAGAATAAATTGAGCTATAAAGTTCTTGTATCTGTGTTGACTGTATTTTTGATTGTTAGCAATACCAGATGGCACGCTCGGTCTTTGTGATAACAGATGGCCATACGTCACTATACATTGCAAGCATTGTTGTGTATATATTGTGTGTACATTACATATTGAAATTGTTAGGAAAAACTGACAAGTTATTACTCTTCTGTCAAATAATTGAGAAAGTGTAGTTACAAAACAAAATGTAAATTTTAATATATGTGGAACTTCTCATTGTATACAATTAAAACTTGGTAAATAATTTCACCTACATATTTAGTGCTGTGAAAATAAAATTAGCATTTTCTAGTGGGCTTAAGTAATTTTGAAAAATACCAGAGTTTATTAAAAGTAGTTTAGAATGTATGTTTGGGAGTAGGAGTTGCTATTATTACTATATAGAAATTTGGAAGGTTTTAGCATTCAAACTATTCCTAGGTTTTTAGATAAAAACTTTAATATTTTTGTGTGAAAAATAGAAGACATCAATGATTTACGGGTTTTGTAGCAGTGATTTATGTTTATGGAAAAGGCAGTCAAGCATATTCAATATGTTAGAAACATCAGTAAGTGCTTTCTTCCAGGCAGGTCAAGCTACTGAACCAGAGTGTTTGGTTCCCATCAACCTGGCAGTTCTTGGAGATGGTCAGGTGAGACATATCAATTTAAGGTTTGACTAGGGTGTTAGTGTTAACGACGTTGTAGTGAAAAAATAAGGCTCCAGATTTTAATGTGGGTTTTGCTCTGTTATCAAATTGGTACTTATAAAAATGCACAAAAGAGATTTGTTTGTTTTAATACAGCCACAGCTGTAATGAAATTAATTTAGAACTAAAGTCTTTTTTTTTTGTTATGTTGCATGCTTATTGTTATTTTTTTACTCTCTGCATTAATAAGTGTGTTTTCAATTTTTAAATTGGTTGTCTTTATATCTGCATTAATTTTATCACTGTTGGTATATCTAATATAACTTGGATATTGTAGTAATGTGCATTGTAAAATCTATGACACAGAAAATATGATCTAGTTCAGTTTACAAGTAGCTTTTCATTAGTAATCTTGCCATATGTACTTGAGATATTGAAAGCATATGTCACACAGTAAATGTTGTTGAATTCTATCTCCTCTGGCAGTTTTCAGTACATGTATGTAAGTGTCCAATAAACATTAGGTAAAGTCTACTAACAATTTAGGCTATTTTGAAGTGCTTAAACATGATGGACATTCACACTTTAAATACTTTTATAGCAAATCTTATTAGTTTTGTGCACTCTCTTTAAGTTATAATGAATTCTTTAAATGCATAGCTCTGAAGCTTAAAAGGTTTATTTTCAGGTAATATTAGCTGGAGATCCTTTACAATTGGGACCAGTTTTACGGTCCAGATATGCTCAGTTATATGGCTTACAGATTTCCCTATTAGAAAGGTTTATGGACCGACCCGTGTACTCGAGAGATGAAGAGAAGTTTGCTGATCATGGGAACTATGACCCATTAATTGTAATCATTTTAACTAGTTCATTGAGTTTTTTTCCCCATATTAATCAAAAAAGTTCTAGAAATTTTTGTAATTTTAAGGTTCACCCAGTTCTTTGAGATGAGTTTGTAACACATTTAATTATTAACTTTAAATTTTAATCCAGAAATGCACTGTATGACTTAATTATGTTCAAGGTAGTAGATTGAACAGGTTTTAGCAACTGACAGTAGTATGTATGTGCTTTTTTTTTTTTTCTGAACAGTAAAGCTATCTCCACCTGTAACCTACTTAAGATAAAAGTAACAGAAAGCATGTGTCAGTAATCTATCATGAAAACTAAACTATAGAAGTTCTTCAAATAGCCTCCTCTTTGAAAAATTGGACTAAATATAAATGTAGTATATTTTAGTTGTCTGAGTTGTTGGAAAAAATTTGAAGAACATGAATAAATTTACTGTATAAAGATTTCCTCCAAGCAAACAGCAACTGACTGATCAAACTGTAGATTTTTAGTGAATTTGTAATAGCTATATTTGTGTAAAAAATCTACTAAGTATTCTTGAAATTTCAAGTATTTAAAAAAATATTTTATTTACTTAATAGAAATGTTTTACATAATCAAACCTTGGAACTGCTTTCCACCTTTTTTTAAGTATGCTTATAAAGTATGAAACTATATTAAGATTAACTGACCAATGGAAATTTTCTGTTTTTCCTATTTACTTTCATATGTACTGAAAGTAGTTAAAACGTTTTTTTTTTCATGTATTTTAAATGCATTGATAAAAGTTGACATATTTACTATTTGCAATACTGTTCCTTGGATCTACTATTATAATGGATATTATACATTAAAGCTTAATTTATACTTTTTTATTTTAAAGTAGTAATAATTTCACCCTTTGGTGTTTGTACAATTAGGTTACCAAGTTAGTAAACAACTATCGATCTCATTCAGCCATATTGAGTCTTCCTTCTCGATTATTTTATCACAATGAACTTGTTTGTTGTGCATCTAAAGATCAGCGAAAAAGTCTGTGTTACTGGGATGGTTTACCAAAAACAGGATTTCCCATTGTATTTCATGGAGTAAAGGTAGACATTTGCCTTTCTTGTAGTTTAAATAATAGCTGTAAGTACTATATTTGTTCATGATGGAACTAAAAGTAAAAAAGACAAGTAATTATAGATATCTACTTTGTTAGAAGGCTTTATTGCTCATCTTTGTATTTTATTTTTAGTAAATAGCTATAAGTTTGCATAAAAATATCTTTTTGTTACACTATATGTTCAATGTGATGTTTGTAGTTTGTATTTTATTTTTTTAACAATAAAACGTTTTTTCTTAAAGCTTTTTCTCTAACAGTGGTCAATTTGGAAACTTGGTGGTGTTTGTTCTTTATGAAAATCAAGACTACAGATAAAGAGTCATTTATTTTTAATCTAAAAACTTTTATTATTGAATATGTTGAGATTACTTCAGGGACATAACAAGCACAGAAAGAGGGAAACAGAAAACTGTAAAATGGATAACCAAACACATTTTGTAAATAAGAAGTTGACATAAGTGTGCAAAAGAAGTACATACAGCCTTGAAGCTACTTGTAAGTAACAAACTGTTACTAAACAGTTTGTAATAGTAAACCAATAACACTGTATGAAAAGACCTAACAAAAACTAAGTGGGAAATAAATAACATTGTACAGATATAATGAAAACTAACAACGCTATACAAAAGCAATAAAACTAACTGTGAAACTAATAACACATAAAAAGAAATGTAACAAATGCTTAGAAAAGTCTAAACATTAAATATGAAACTGCAGACATAAAGATATAACAAATATTGTAAAAGAAAAATGATAACTTGATCGTATGTGATATAGTTACAGTTTTGTGTTTGTAGGGTTCAGATATGCGAGAGGGAAACAGTCCATCTTGGTTTAATCCTGCTGAGGTTGTACAGGTCGTCAAGTATGTTCAATCTCTGTATAGGTTTGGACTAAAACCAGATGATGTTGGTGTCATCACTCCGTATCGTAAGCAGGTTGGAATGCAGTGTGTAAAATTAAACTTTGTTTTTAACCCTGTATTAGATATAAGTATATGCTTATATCTTTGGACGTAAACAAAAAATGCTTATGTTTTGATACGTGGTTGAATAAATCTATAAATATATCAAGTGTTTAATTTCTTATTGATCAAAGTGGAATAGCTAATTAAAGAAAAGGCGATTTTTAGTGTAATGAAATAAAACAATAAAATTATGATTTGATTAAAGAAATCATAATGATCTAAGAAGTTCAGGAGTAGTGATCCATATGAACAATAGAGTAAACTTCTTAAAAAACAGGTATTTATTATATAATTCTAGAAAAAAATTCTATAAAACATTTCTTAATTTGTTGTAAGCAAAAACTTACTGAAGAAATTTGTAAAACTTTTTTTACACTTCATATGTAAAAAATATAATTGATCTTGTTTTTAGGTAGAAAAGATTAAAACATTTTTCAGTAGTCTGGCTGTGGAATATTGTAAAGTTGGTTCTGTTGAAGAATTTCAAGGTCAAGAACGTCTTGCCATTATTATTTCCACGGTATGATTTTTAGGTTTACATTAATAATGTTTCATGAGAACTGATTTTACTCCTAATAACATTTATGTACTCTTCACTACCTAATAGTTCACTTAGAACTACCGGAATTGTTTTTATGTTACATCTTTTATTGTTGAGAATCACACTGAACTTTTTGAAATAAATAACAAAGAGTTGTGTTAATTTCAGTACTTATACCTTTTCATTTTTCTGCTCCAATTTTTTATGTATCATTAAATATGTTTTTACATTATATTAGTCACCTAATTTTAGATAAGAAAAATTCAGTTATAAAAATACACTGGTATATAAATTACAAATTCCAATTTATTAAAAAAAGACAAGGCAAAAATAAGCTAATATGATTTAATGAATATTTTACTGAGTTTGGTAAATTAGAAAAAAACACTTGTTACATTTTGAAAAATATAGAAGTTAAGACTTCATTATTTATGTATGTTTTTTTCAAAATTTCTTTTGAACTAATTATATAATATTTTCGGGTACTATTACTTGATTCACCATTATGAGTTAGATAACTTACTTACCAATGTGTAACTAAATAATGTATATCTTTGACTCTGATAATCATTTTCATTAAGTTTGATATATGAAGTTCTTCATCTCCACAACAGGGTGATTATGTGATGTTAATTAACCACTGTGTTCTTTAATGTGGTTACTTTATTATATTAGCCTGTAGTTCCTTATTTAGATATTACAAGTTGTAAATTGATGATTAATGTTTTGAAGTGTCAAAGGTTGAATAGATTTGTGCTCCATGATTAAAATGAAAGGAAGCATTTCTAATAAGGTGGGGGGGGGGGGGGGCTGATTTAAGAGCAGATTTTTCAACCTTCGTGTTATGAGTTCCTAAACAAAGTGCAAATCATTTTATTTTTAAGCTGTTCAAATACTAAATTAAAACCCATGATGTAGGATCAATTTACTTTCAATGTAGATATTGATGAAATTATGAAGTTATAGTCATTATTTTATCGATGATGTTGTGTGTAGTTACTTTACTCTTTTAACAGACACAGAACCTTATGCAGACAACACACTACAGCTTATAATACATGATTTACTACTTTAAGGTAATAAGGTTATATAACTTGCTGCTTCATGAATATATTGAAAGAAAACATTTCTGACAAGGCTTAGAAGCAGATTTTTGAACCACTGAGGCAGAAATTGTCAGCAAAAATCTAAATGTTTTACATTATTAAATGCTCCCCCAGTGGCACAGTGGTGTGTTTATGACTTACAATGCTAGAAACCGGGTTTCGATTCCCATGGTGGGCAGAGCACAGATAGCCCATTGTGTAGCTCTGTACTTAATTACAAATATTATTAAATTCCATAATGTATGTGGGATCAGTTTATTTTCATTTAAACTTGGATAATAAGTCATAAACATAATTTCCTCCTCATCTTGTATAGGTTAGAGCTTGTGAAGAGTATGTGGAGTTTGACAGCTTGCATAATCTGGGTTTTTTAAGTAATCCAAAGCGTTTCAATGTTGCTGTAACCCGAGCCCAAGGACTCCTAGTGGTAGTTGGTGACCCACTTCTTTTATCAAAGGTAATTGCTTCTTTGTACATTTAATCGTGATTATTTTTTTTTAAATATCACATTTTCATTCAAAATCTTCATTAAAAGTGCTTCTATTTTGAATTGTTAAATCAAGGTTATGAATAATTTACAGAAATGGCTGATCATGATTGACCCTTGGTGATTTTGACCTTAACCAATCAGTTTTATATTCAAACTGAGTGATAATAAATCTGATTAGAGCTTCCAATAAGATTTATCACAAATGTTCCTGAAATTGTAGCACAGAAAAAAAACTAAAACTAAAATAGCAAATGTGCAATTAAAAACACATTTGTAATGAACTTGACTGTTTTTCATTGATACTTTGTCAGGAGAAAAGAAAAATATCTTGCAAAGGCATGTATATAATTGCATGTAAGGTCATCATCTATTTTGACCAACTACTGCCGGTAGATAATGACATGACTATATGATTATATGGTAATGGTTTCCTAGCCATTGAACTAATAGAAATTTCTGTAATGTATGAATGATGAAGTTTTACCTTACTTCAAAATCAAGTCTTAAGTACTTTTTTAATACTAAATATCCTTCTGAAAACACACGAGTGAAAAAGAAAATTTTTGCTTTAGCTCAAACAGTAAGTGAAGTCTTGTAAACACTGCAAAGTAAAACAATTTTGCATTACTAACATTGCATCATTTTATTCATGTGTTCTGAAACTAAATTTACATTGAAGATCGCTCCGTATTCACCATGTCACATTTTGTTCAGTGCAACTTGTTATTCTAAGGTAAATTATGAGCCAAATTGAATTTTTAGTCAGTTTTACTGCACATGAATAAAATGCTACAATGTGAGTAATGCTAAGCTGTGTTTATGAGATATCAACTACTGTTTGTGCTAAAGCTGAATTTTGGCTTGTTTTTTTTCTCAAGTGTTTTTGGATAGATTTCACATATTTTTGTGTGTTACCTAAGACACTTAAACTGTAATTGTTATATTTGGACTAGACTCTTAAATGGAAGCAACTCAAACAGGGAAGTAATATTCAGATCAGGATACTGCTAATCTCACACACATTATCAAATGAATTACACGGGATTGGAAAGTTTGTTACCTTTTAGGCTGACAATGTGATTAAGAGATGGAAGGAGTAGTGACACCAGATGAAACTTGTTCTGAGCTGAGCTATGTGTAATGAATGATCTCTATGGAACTGGAGAGTGACTAGATGAAAAGGGAAAGAGGGTATTTTATATTTTTATTAATTGATGTTTATTCTCATTCACCACTGATGTGGCATACTTTCAAGAAGAAATATTTATTTAAAACTAAAATGGAGGTATGCAACTGTCTGAGCTAACTAGATACAGGTTGGATTCATTGCTTCATTCCACTTGTGTTATGGTTAGTGTGTATCTTGAAATTTGCAAGAGATAAAGTAAGGATCTGCTGTCTCAGGTTCTTATGTGCTTGTAATGCAAGCATCTAGGTCTGATGTTCATTGTTTTTTGGAGTAGATGATTTTTAGCAGTGAATAATGGCAGAATAAAAGTTATTTTGAAAGCTATTTTAAAGCACATTTTTGACAATCAGACTTTGCAAAAATGTTCACACTTAACCTTCCTCTTCACATTCATATCAATAAAGAAAAGAATATCTGCACCATTTTTTAAATTACTGGACAAAAATTGGGGATACTTTAGAAGTGCATAATATTGAGGATTAAGCAAAACATTTGCTATTTCTGGAGAAGAGAAATAAGCATGGATATTTTATATATAATGAGCAAACTATCTAAACAGAAATAACTACAGTAGTTTTGTTTCTTCTTTACCTTTTTTAACAAAACTGCCATTTTGTTTAATGATAGATTTGTAAGTTGTATTGATTTAATGAGATTGTTTTGAGAAAACTAATGCTGTTTAGAAAATATGGTTAAAAGATTTCTTCTAAAATCTGTCTCGTGCTGTTTGAACTATTTATCAAGGACCTTGAAATGCCTTACATGTTATCAAGGTAAATACTAGTTGAATATTTGATGCATATATGCATTGTTATCGTAATATAACTAGGATTTTGGTGTTACCAAAGTATAAGATTTTTGTCATTTTTTTATAAAATCGTACCACAGTAATGTTATTGTCAACTCATGAGTATTTCCTGTCATATCTGCAAGGAAATTATTGGAATATTGTTTTTAGGAATGTTAAAAAGTTACCTAAAATGATTAATATTTTTTGGTGTCACAGCAGTATAATAGCCATATTTGAATAGGTTTTACGTGTTGTTTTATATGATGGTGGATATTTATGGTTTATAAAATTTCAGGATTCTAATTGGAATGAGCTCCTGATGCACTGTGTGAAGAATGGTGCTTACACTGGATGCAATTTAAGGCTTGAAGAATTGCCGGAAGAAATTTTAAATTAACCATATGGGAATATAAAATATTTCAATTTATCCAGACTTCAGGTAATGACAGAATATTACATTTGATTCAGAATTTCACAGGTAGCGTAATTAAGATTATTCCAGGAAAAAGTAAGAACTAAAAGACATATACATGTGCATCTATATATATGAATACAAGTTGAGATTACAAGACCAAGTAAAACGTTTTATTGGAAGTGTGATGACAATAGTGATCCATTTTTTATATTTTTTAGTAAATATTGAGAATACCAAAAAACATTTTAGTTAAACATGATAGACTTGTAGTGGCATATGTTGTTTTTTTATAATCGTTGGTGTGCAGAACACAGAATGTGATTTAATAAAGGATGAGTGATTTTATTTTTCATTTTATTGTAGAATAAAATCCTAATAAAATTCAGAAATCATATATGAAAAATAGCAAACTAGGATTTGGAGAGAAAAAGAAATAAACCCATTCAGTTGTTAAAGCTTTTGAATCATATTATAATTTAGGTCAATTTTGGTGTTTGAAAAATAGTTCTTTAATTGGGAAAAAACGTGACAGTGTTCAAGAATACCATTAAAAGAAAACTAATTTTTAAAATCTCTCAGGAACTTCAGAGTACCCATGAATTGTTTCTTCTGTCAAATTTGTTCTTGTTCATTTTTAACTTCATTATCAATATGAGGTACGCAGTGGTTATGTATTCTGTTATAATTAACCTCATTAAATGTTATGTATCTTGTTGTAAGTAACCTCATTATATGTTATTTTTCTGTTTTCTTTGCTAGAATATTTCAAGTATGAATACTGAATACATTACATCTAAAGAAAAGATACAGTATATGCTTATTTTTAGGTTAATTCATTACTTCTTAGGAGTTAAGGAATGTTGGTTACAGTAAGAAATCTGGTTGTTGTTTATGCACGTAAGTCATGTTTTTGAACAGTCTATTTAAATCTATATTCTACAGGTATAAGAGTAGCCAGTCAATATGCACCATTATGGAATGGGTTTTGTGTGTTATGCTAAGAGCTGTATTTTATGAAACTCAAAGATTTTGAGTAAGGTCACTCTGAATATATAGTCAAAAAACAAAAAATATTTGTATAATTGTCTTTTCAATAAACACATCTATTTTCTTTTTACATTTACAAGTTCATTTTCTATTGTTTATATATTTGAAAACCTCAATACTGGGAGTGAATATAGAAGAAAAAGTTAAGTTTGCCTTGATGGAATGCTTTGGTACTTAACTGACATTATTGGTGATTTTTTTTTTTTGGTCATCAGAGTTCTTATTGTGTTAACCCAACATTAATTACACTTGAGCAACTAAAGTAGATGTTACAGATAATTAATTGCATTTTGTAAAAACATTTGCAAATGCTAATACAGTTTAATGTCACTGCAGACAAATTTTTGTCTATATATTTGGTTTACAGCAAATTATTTATGATTGAACAATGCAGTGCTGCCGTGGTGGACTTATAGCTGGATGAACATATCACAGTCCATTTGTATAGCAGTTTGTTAAATGGTATAGAGCCAAAGGATGCAACATTTTGAAGAAGATAATTTTTAATGGTCTCCACGGAAGCAGAAAATTCACAAAACAACATTTAGGATCACAAGCCAATTGGAAGCAGTGTTCTCACTTGCAAAAAAGACGTTGGGTTGAAGCTAGACATATTCCTTTCTCCTTTAATAAGACAAGCTTTAAAGTCGCATCTTTAAATCAGTGGCTATTTTCACAAGAAAAATGGCCAAATAATCTAGAATCTCAATAATGTCATTCAACCACATCCTGCAATTAGCTTTTGTGCCTTTGGTCTTCTTAGACATAGCCTTGGAAGCCAATGTGCATTGGGGGGTTTGTGGAAAGTCTTCCAATGTGATGCACGTCACAGTGTTTATGGAAAGTGTGTTAAGATGCATGTTTTAAGATTGACCTCATAATTCTTTGCAGAAATTGGTTGTAATGGAAGTTTCATTGTAGGTACAATTGTATAATCGTGGCTTTTGGACCGAACGTGATGGACATTAATGAAATATAGTTCCAAAGGTAGCAAGAACTGGTATCATGGATCAAATGATACTAACCACAGTATGTACTTGAAATTTGAAAAGTATCTTCATTTTAAAGTAGATGTACATACAGTTCTAAGATCAATTTAAATACAAGGTGGTTAAATTATAAAACACGCAAAGTCTCACTGGAAAATTGATTTTGAGCTTTTGTTTTTGTTTTGTCTTTCACTAATATCAAAAAAATTGTTATTAGTTTTTGATGAACACAATGCAGTCTGTTTCGCTCTACGTAAAACTGTAAGTTTATTATTATAGAATATAGAAAATGTTTATTTAATGATTAAGAACAAGCGATTCCTATTTATTATTGATATGTTGATGTCTTGGTAGGTTGGTTACAGAATGAATAAAGTTTATCTAGGTACAGTCTTATAATGATCGATATATCTTTCGTAGAATTGAGAGAAATTATTTAAAGTAAAAAATATCACGTAATGATAACTTACACTAAACATACATGGTAACTTTCAATGGATAGCCCATTCCACTGGAGACTTAACAGCATATTAACGGTAAAATATGATAAAACTTTTTTAAATACAGGAAAAAGTATTAATCCTAAGTTGAAGATTTATATGTGCAAAGAGCATACATCAGATCTTGTTGTCAACAGCATTATCAGATTTCAACACAGATGGATAGCTCCCATCATTCATGACAGGGTCTTTCATCTCCGCGTGACCTTGCCCAACTGTTAGACCACGTTGTACTGTATAAATTGCCAGAATAGTGTTTTTCACAGTATATCAGTTTCTAAACAACAGTGAGATATGTGACCTTGATTCGATTATTTATCGATTCTCACACATTAATATAGTCTCCTGTTGAGTCTAAGAAATTAATTTTATCTCAAAAAATGTTAATTGTTTGGTATAATATTTTCTAAGTTATTACTTGTGTTTATTAGAAATGATTGAAAACCTAACGAAGCAGTAATCGAGTGAGAGCGAACTTTTCTGGCACCTTCTTCATTAACAGCAGTAATCATTCTTACGATCAGAATAATTATTGTAAGTATGTTATTAATTTAATTAAGAGCATTCTACTCGTATGAAATAGTTGCAGGTTATTTTGAAGCTTGCTGTGCACCATATTTCTGGAAAACCATCGTTTTCTCGTTTTTATGCTTAAACGTAGACTACATTCCGAGCGCTTAGTGTTCTATCGTTATAAAAGTTTGACCTTTACCGTGTGCTATATTTGACGTAAATCAACTAAAATCCAATCGATTGGTCAGTCCAACGCATAAAGCCGTTTGTTGAAGCAAGTCTCTCTTCTCTTTCTCGCTTTTTTCCTCTCTCCCTTAACTTATAAAAAATTCACAGATACTACTTTCCATCCCTCGAGTGTTCTTAAACCCTAGATCCCCTTTCCTTAGTGGATGAGGAGGTATCTCTGTCCCTGAACATCTCTGGGGAAATTCTCTGCCCCCATATTTCCACTCTCTACAAAGGGAAGTATGGTGCAGTCTTCTACAATAGAAGCTTCCAAGTGCGCGCTCACACCGGCGTATTGTACTGAGGTATCTTGATATTTATACTAAAAATATGAAAACTGCATAAAATTCTCAGTATTTTGATAAGAAAGGAACACATTTCACAGAGTTAACTAGGTGTGTTTCTTATTTGTTAAAATGTTGTGCACAGACTCTTCGTCACTAAGTTCTAAATGCAGGGACCGTGGTCATATCTACCAAAAATTAAAAGACCCTTCTACGTTAGTTCCCTTGTGAAATAGTCATGTCTTTTAGCCTGGGTACTACTGCTGTGTACGTAACACACTTGTAGATTTTACACCGTCTGCACGTTAGCTCAACTTTAGTTGATAGAGCTGGTAGGTTTGACACCGTCTACACGTTAGCTCACTTTTAGTTGTTAGAGCTGGTTTTGGAGTTGGATGAAAGAATAACATTTCTCAAGTACAACGTGTAAAAAATTAACAACAACAAAAAACATAGCGAATTATTTATATGATGAAAAACATCTAATATGGAAGAAGGTTTATTATCGACTCCAACAGCCTCGGGTGAATTGAATCTTTTAGATGAGGAAGTCGGTGGGCGACGACGTTTCGGCGATTACCCGAAACATGGCTTGAACCATCTTTCAACAAATTATTTATACCTAAACTGAACCTGGAGATAAACTAGTTTAAACTTTGGTCCATAGAGGGGCGGCATTGAATACTATGTACACATCTTAGGGTGAATGTGTGAGTGAGAATGTGTGGGTGTGAGTGAGAAATTTTGTAAATTAGACTTCTGTTAGTCTTAGGATGGATATAGAATTTGTAGACTAAAAATATGGAAAAAAATATATACATATATTTCAATAGAATTTGCTTCTGTTACTTGAACCAATGAAGAAGTTAGTACAAAAACACCATTTATTTGTGTTTTGTACAAGGTTGTAGCCAAATGAAACGTTTTATCTTTGTTTCTAAATCATTAGCGTTAAAAATAAAATGACTATTAAAAACATAATAAACTTTTAACAAACAATTGTTTACTTAATTAGAACAAAAATTTTCTGAAACAAAAATTAAACAAAAACATTTTTTTAGGTTTTTTGTTTTCGACGGCCCCAAACATCCCCCCCCCCCTCTGGACTCGTTAACTTCCTGTTGTTGTTTTTCTGTCTCCACCGGTAATGCCTTTCAGTTTCTCATCGGTAAGTCTGAGTGCTCACACTGCTAGAAACCGGGTTTCGATACTCGTGGTGGGCACAGTACAGATAGCGTATTGTGTAGCTTTGCACTTAACAACAAAACGAACAAACCACCGGTAATGTTTTGTGTGTGTGTGTTGTCGGTTGAAGGACTTTTTATTTATCGTAAGTAGTGAAATATGAAATATTAACTTTACAGATTAATGAACCTAGTTTTATTAATCCAAGGAAATTTGTTTTCTACAAAGTGAACATGAAAACGGTCGTCGATCTTGGAGAAGTGCAGTAGCAAGTTTCTGATATTAACGCCCTCTACTGTGTAGCTGTGTTCGATAAATCTTCGTTTTGTTGCAGTTCTGGTAAAAAATGAATGTTACTCCAAGCTGTACAATTTCTTCGAACAAAAAATAACTGCAAGAAACAAAAGCATTGAAAGATACATACGATGAACACGTTCTGCAAACATAATTTGTGCACCAGTACGCTTTATACATTTAGTTGTTCTCTGTTGGAATCTAAAGTATAAAGGATAACTTACAAGCCTGTAGAATGTAACACGTGTTATTAGATTACAAATAAAAATATACAATTATCTCTGGCATAACTTTTGATTTGATAATGTGATACTAGTTTCGTTTCACCGTGAAACTTTCCAGCCACCCATTTAGTACCTTGATTGACGTTCTACAGGAAACTAATCTGTAGTTGAAACAAAGTTGTATTTGTCTTGAAATGAAAATTATATGAATGTTGTGCTTCTTCTAGAGTGAGCTAAAAATTTAGCTAATTTTAAATAACTTTGCATTAACCATTATTAAAACTTAAGTAGTTCAAATATTGAATTGATTTTTATAATGTTATAAAACTACACCTAAGATCAACCGGTTAACGATCGTCTCTCAGGCGAGACATAGGTTATACAGTTTAAAATTTGCTTTGATAATCAGCGCCCCTCAGCGGCACGTTTGTAGGCTCACAGTGCTAAAAACCGGGTTTCGATACCCGTGGTGGACAGAGCACAGATATCCAAATGTGTAGCTTTGTGTTTAACATACAACAACAAGCGTAACAAGGTGTAAGTAGTACGGTTGCCATCTTGAATTTAAGCCTATTTATACTAAAGCGTCAGTAATTTAGCATTATAACTTTTATAAAATAAGGACAATCATGTAATTTTCGAAAGTATCATGATTCTAGGCACCGCCCCCCAGTGGTACAGCGGTATGTCTGCGGACTTACAACGCTAGAAACCGGGTTTCGATACCCGTGGTGGGCAGAGCACAGATAGCCCATTGTGTAGCTTTGTGCTTAACTTTAAACAAACACATCTAAGCACCGAAAAACATGGTTTTTAATATCACGGAACCAGAACGTTATAAAATTTTAAATTTTAGGAGAGATGTAAAGATTAAAGCGAAAATTTCACTCTCATACTAGTATGGAACGAACTTATTCAAGTTTCATATTTATAAAAATAGAATTAATTGTTTTGAAAACGACATTTTTTACATACAATGCTGTTATACAGTTATTACCCTTATAAATTTAATGATTAATTAAATTAGCGATTACCTTCTCACGCACGGATGTAACCAGCATTTTTTAAAGGAGGGGATCACTTTCAATCTATCAACTTCTAAAGGATATATTTTGATTGGTAAATGTCCTCCGTGTATATTACAATGGTTATTGAGCGAATGAGTGTATTTCTCATTGTTTGTTTATTTGTTGTTAAGCGCAAAGCTACACAATGGCCTATTTGTTTTATGCCCACCACGAGTATCAAAACCCGATTTTTAGCGTCGTAAGCCCGGAGATTTACCGCTCAGCCACTGGGGAAGGGGGACATTTCTCATTGTTTTAAAGTAGTGCAGAGTAGAGATAGATACTCAGCTATCTAAATGTGACTTTTCCTAGTGTATACTTTTGTTGCACAAATTATAAACGTTTGTGGCTCGATCCTTTCAAGTCCTATCTTTTGTTGCGCACGTATTCTCACATATAGGTTCTTTGTATCACCTCTGCGGTTTTTGTATGTAATCAACAAAACAAAGAAGCAAGTATTGCCCAAACATAACACGTGGTGTGGTTCCACCTCGTGTGGCAGCCTTATGAAACTACGCACGCTTTTTCGTGACTTTTGTTTGAATAACGATCAAATAACCAAGGACCTTTGTTTATTAACAACTGTTAACTTCTTTTACAGAGAGAGAGAGAGAAAGCTTCGAGCGCTAACTTTGTCAAACGTCTCCTTGACATTTAATACGTGTTGAAAGTGAAATGTTCATTGTTTACTGCTGAATCAAACTAAAAACCTAAGTCTCCCGTATGCAGTTCTTTTAAGCCGACACACTTGAAACACATTCTGTTCCTACTTGTATAACAAGTATGTTTTATACTAGTTATTATTGACGTAAATCATAAACCTGTAACTGGATCAAGTCTAGTCAAAGATCTTAAGAAGTATTTTCGTTCCGACTAGGGTGTGTTTCCTGTGTAGGTTGCAAGATTAAAGATTACATCTTTGGCGGGAATGTCCACTGAATGATACAAGACTGATACATCATATTTGAAAATATATATATAACCGTGTATACGCTCTATTACAATATACATGTGTTGTTGTTAATCCTTACCATTTTATTGTATTTGTAGAAAAACTGACGATGAATTTTGGAGAAAAAAATTATTACCGTATATCAGGATTTTAAATTTTTTTGTGATATATATATGCTGGATAGATATTCAAAAACGTTTCATTTGTTTTATTTTATAAATGTTATTTCCAAAAAAACACATTAATTGTATGTATATACATAAAGAAGGAGAAAGGGAGCACAGGCTGTGCACGGCCTAATAGTTAACGTACCAGGTTGAGTATCAGAAGGTTCCAGGTTCGAGCTGTGATACGTTGCTGAATACACGCTACACTATCATCTGTGGAAAAGGTATAACTGTGACAGTCAGCCCCGCTATTTGCTTAAGAGTAGCCAATGACTGATGTCCTCCCTCTTGTCAGTTGTTCTAAATTAATTAAGGATGGCTACGCCTGAATTCACTAATCAAACAAATAGGTAGTTTTGTAATCAAAATAAAAAAGGAAAAGAAAAGAACAAAACTACCGTGATGTTTCTGTTTTCATATTATGCATAAAACATGCATGTTTGTTACTCTTCTCCAGAATTAAAAATGACAAATATGTTGCTTTATCCTGGACATTATGCACCTCTAGAACAGCTAATTATTATCACTGAATCACATACAGAACGAAATATGAATTAAGAGCCAAGCTGAATGCAAGTACCGTTTTATAGCACATGAATAAAATGATGTAATGTGAGTAATGCCACGTTTCTTTGTTTTAGTGGGTTTAAGATATCACATCGCGTTTGAACTAAAGCTGATTTTTTTTCCCGCTCAAGCGTTTTTGGATGAAGACGAAATATTTATAAATATATATTTGTGTGTATTTAACTAGGCTGTTGAATTTCATATATTTATTTATATTTCATATTTAGAAACCACAGAGTTCGTTTTAAACTACTAATAGCGTGAAGTTTACTTTACAATACATTTGTTTCTTGGTCCGTGTGACAGTTCTTTTTTCACATTTACTCATATGGATTTCGAGAAGGATACAATACTTTCTTCACATCTTGAAAGGAAGCGAAATATTTTGAACCCCTGATAAATGTATGTTGACAAGTGATTGTGGTTTATGTTTTTATTCAAACCTTTAATTACTTAAATGCACTGAAAACGGATCATTGAAGAATGTGAAGCCTTGTGATCCCTACGAAATGTGAGATTTTGGGAATTCATGCAGGAATGTTAAATGCGTTTGGATCCCTTGCAGATATGAAGTATGTGTGGAATATCTGCATGAATAAAGGGTATTTTATTCTTTGCAATGTTGTTGGATTCTGAAAATTATTGCAGAAATGAGACTTATGTGTGTTATATATCCCTTTAGGAATGTGACGTGTTCTATATGTGTATAGGAATGTGAGGTTTCCTTGATTGACGGGGTTTTGTAATTGGAACACTGCAGAAATGTTTGGTGTGTAAGGGATCAATGAAGAAATGTAACATTCGTGAAGATCTGGAAGAATCTAAGTAGTTTAGATACTTGCAGCAATGTGATGTTCAGAATCCTTGGAGGAATGTGAGTCATATTGGTGTATATGATCCCTGCGAGAACAAATGATATTCCGGACCTCCATAGGAAAATGAGCTGTGTGGTAGTTCTGAAATAATGAGAGTTATATCAGGTATCTGAAAGTGTTTGAAATACGTTGCATTCCTGTATGATTAGGAGGTAGTTGGATACACAGAGAGTTTGACACATTAGACTCTTGGGTCCATAGAGAGTGTGACACATTAGATTGAAAGAAGAGGAATGAAGATCATTTTCACCTCCGAATTCGCCTGCTGTTTTTAGAATAACCTAGGAGTATTTCTCTGTTTGAAAAATCCAGTTATTTGTAGCAGCTTACTCGAATCATCAAAGAACCTTATTTCATAGTTCTCTCAGAAGGTTAAAGAATCATCGACAGATGGCGTTAAAGAAATTCCACATCCACCCTACATACTACTGCATATGGTCACAGGAGTGATTGATTAATCTAAACTTCGAGTTTACCAAAGACCACAAAATCGATCATGAGGTCCAGAAATCCCTAACTGTGTGTTACCTTGGCCTCGTGCCCTACTTTCTGTTTGACGATCAATGTGTTTCCTCTACTGTGCATGCGTTGTATGCTACGATGAGGAGGATGGATAGCAAAGATAAGTCCGTTAGCACATACGCCTACTAGCTGAATACGTTGTGAAAGAAACCTTGAACGTCGTGATACGTGTTTAGCTCTTTGTTTGTCAGGATGATCGCGCAAAGAGAACGATTTTCTGTAGGATGACATGCATTCTCTTTCTCACAGAATCAGTTACACAAATGTATATTTGAATAGACTAGTGGGAGAGAGTCTTTTATTGCTGTGTTTAAGGGCATATAAGACAATGAATGGTTGAATTGATCTCATTAAAACTTTCCATTTTGGATTACAAAAGTGAGACATCTTTCTTTCTTTAGTAGGAGTTACGCAATAAAGACATATTAGTCAACATTTTACATGTCATATTAGGGAAGATCGATCTTGGCTCGCTTTGTTAGTAGGTAGCAGTTACTGTTTTAATTAATCGACGTTTCTCCATCAACGTTGGCCAATTTCATGAGTATTAAAATAAGTGTATTAATTTTTCTATGAGAATATTTTTCATTGTTGCTGTGTGTTGGGTTAAGGAGAATTTAAGAGTCTTCAAAATGTAAATGAACAGCTGTCAGTCTGAATAATGACACCTGTTTCCGTCTCATTGTAAAGTATGTCATTGTTTTTGTCGCCATACTTGGATATAAATATATACAGAGAGAGAGAGAGATTGGTGTCACGTTCTAATTCGCGAAATATTGCTAGCATTTTTAAATGGAAAACTCAATCAAAATCTATAATCATTGTTTAATTATTAAGTGGAAATAATCCAATATATATATTGAAGAAGCCCAAAGCCATTAATTTAATTTAAAACAGGAAGTGTGACCTTTCTTTCTAACGAAATTAAAAACAAGAAGTAATATCAAACAATCTAAAGAAACTCTCAGCCACTGGAAATAATAATATACATAGTAGAAAATACTCCAAGCTATTGGTTTCAATTTAGAATCGGATATAACACCATATGTAGTAAATGAAACCCAAAACCACTAGTTTGATTTCAAAACTAAAAATATCATTTTACATATTAAATAAATTCAAAGCCACTGATGTAATTTAAAAGCGTAAATAATACCACACATGTGAAAGTAATCTACTAGTTTAATTCATAATCGGAAATAATACTACACATATGAAACTAAGAAAATAATACCATACTTACAAAACTAATCTATTAGTTTTATTCATAATCGGAAATATTACCACACTTCCGAAACTAATTACTAGCTTAATTCATAATCGGAAATAATACCACACTTACGAAACTAATCTCCTAGTTTAATTCATAATCGGAAATAATACCACACTTACGAAACTAATCTACTAGTTTAAGTCACAATCGGAAATAATACCACACATATGAAACTAAGGAAATAATGCCATACTTACGAAACTAATCTACTAGTTTAAGTCACAATCGGAAATAATACTGAAATATCGGAAGAAATACGTATTCATTGGATTGATTTATAGTTGGAAATAATACCACAAATTCTATAGAAAACTAAAGCTGGTTTGATTTAAAAACTGGAAACAACGCTATATATACTAAAGAAACTCGAAGCCACGGATTTAACTTAAAACCGGAATTAATACCATATCAAAGAAACCTAAAACTATTGGCTTAACTTAAAGCAGGGGCGTCGCAAGGTGCTGGCACACGGATTCTGTGCTCCTATTCCCAGTTGGTGTCTTGAAAAATCAGAATAGAAAACCATGACCAATATCAAACTGAAACACCGAAAATTCCCGAGCCTCGAATCTTTTAAATACCTAACGACGCCAGAAATGATAACATATGAAAGAAACCTAAACCAGTGGTTTAACTTAAAGCCAGAGGTAATACTATATCAAATAAATCCAAACCACTGGTTTAATTTAAAGCCATAAATAATACCATATCAAAGAAACCTAAAATTACTGGTTTAACTTAAAACAGGAAATTATATAATAAGCATATATTTACTTATAATTAATTGTAAGTACATTCAAATTGCGCAGGAAAAAAAAACAAGATTAACTTATGCCAATTACAGAGAAGTCACAAAAGATATAAATTTGGAGAAGAGTAACTGCGGAAATATCATCAAAACGTTGGAATATAACTAACGAATAAACATGATAGTAAATAATAAGAAGCTACCATTTACCATCCTAGTTTGTTTGTGGACATGGTAGAAACCCCACAATACTAATCAGAAAGTTAACTAACGAATAAACATGATAGTAAATAATAAGAAGCTACCATTTACCATCCTAGTTTGGTTGTGGACATGGTAGAAACCCCACAATACCAATCAGAAAGTTAACAAACTTTATACTTGCATATAAATATAATGTACATACGCATTTACAGATAAAAGTTGCCAGTCTCTATCCTTCTATAAGTCTTTGTAGGGCCACAAATTTATTAATGTATTTGAAAGACATTAATTTGATATCCACGTTATGACGTTATTTAACAAGTTTACCTTGCAATATTTTAGGGATCGCCCAGAAATTTCGCAAAAATTCTAATAAAACATACGGGCAAAAACCATCTTAAAAAGCAGACTTGTTCTTGAAACAACACTCAAGACATTCTATCCTGAGGCTGCTAAGATATTGCTAATCGCAAAAAAAGTTGCTTTTCCGATTATTAGAAAAAATTCAAAATTAAACCAGTTGTTCTTCATATATTTATTGTTATTCATATTATTCTTGTTTCACAAGCTTGCAGAAGAAAGGGCTTTTTAGTATTTTATTCAAACGTGTGCAAGCCTACTAAAACAAAACAAAAAACAACTCCTGTGCAAGTCATGGCACTATTTTTATATCGATTCTTGATAGAGTTGTTTGTTTGTTTAATTATGCACAAAGCTACACAAGGGCTATCTGTGCTCTGCCCACCACGGGTATCGAAACCCGGTTTCTAGCATTGTAAGTCCGCAGACATACCGCTGTGCCACTGGAAGGCTCTTGAAAGAGAAGGAGAGATTTTATTAGTTTTTTTATTGCTACTGGCCAAGTTTCTCTTTGAAACCATTCAAGCACTGAAGCCTACAGTAAAAACGGCTAGGTATACAGCACCGAAGTCTATGCACAGCTACTAAACAAATTCCTGCAAAGGTTATAGGGCTATTTTTAAATTTATTCTTGAAAGTCGAGATTTCCACCCTCGAACATTTTCTAAGTTCCACTTAGCTATTAACATAAGCTCTTCGAAGCCATTCTAGCATCGCAGAAATGTAGAAGCCATATAAGCACCATTATACAAGATGGAAATGCTCGATTTATACTTGTGGAAACACTTTGTTTTATTAGAGTAAACAATGTTTGTATTTATAACAGTGTCTCCACCCTTATTATTATTATTATTGATTATAGTTTTATAATCCGCTACAGAAAAAAAAGGCTACGAATATTTTAATGAAACCTGGACAGTTGTAATAAAGGCAGTACTGAGTAAGTCATAAAGTAGTTGTAAGATTAATTCAAGTGACTACGTTTTTTCGCCCTGAAGAATTTCTCATGGCCTTTACTTTCCGCCATTGAAAAAATCCGGAGTTTTACTAATGAGAATTAATTGGAAAATAATCTGTGCAACTTATAGCGCATTAATTGGAAACTTCTGCACTTAATCATTTCGCGAGTTCGCTGTTGTTCTTTGTCTCTTCTAGTAGTAGATGATTACCGTAGTAGATTTCTCTACTGTTGTGAGTAGTGATTTATTCTACTGATTTTCGTACTTCGCTGAAATTGTGAGTGCGTATTTTACTATTATTTTCTCAAGCTACAATTCCCTGTTTGACTCCACTGAAATTGATAAGTGCTGTATACATGGAATCAAAATAGGGATTTTCAGCTTCAAAAAAATAATGTAAACACTATTTCCAACCTAGTTTGTTTACCATTTAGAGTTCCTATTTGTAGATTTGAAAGTATCATCTTTTCACTTTGATTCAACTTGTTTCTGTATTTTTTTGACAACCCCTATTCTCATTTTTAAATTAATAATTTTTAATTATCTTGTTCTATGTTAAACTCCTTACCTTGAAGAGCTACAAAAGTT
The DNA here is from genome assembly GCF_000517525.1 of Limulus polyphemus. Classification (NCBI taxonomy): domain Eukaryota; kingdom Metazoa; phylum Arthropoda; class Merostomata; order Xiphosura; family Limulidae; genus Limulus; species Limulus polyphemus. The sequence continues at coordinate 555,547 of NW_013665959.1, read as the reverse complement.
GTTGAAAAAGTGAACTATTCTTAGTGTTTAGAAAAACTGCACGATTTATTTTTATTAACATTTTATTTTCTCTAACGATTATGAAAAGTATATGGCTACATTTTTTAAATAAAGGGCAAATTCAAATTACAGATATTCATTAATCAAAATAATTTCCGACAACTTAACAAGGTTCCTTTTGTTTTCAAAGGTCAATCTGAACTTCTTTGCAGAAGATATGACATTTTGGTGGAATATTTGTTATCGATTATTAGGGTCAGTTTAACCAGAGTAAGCAGTTTCCTATGAGCCCACGGTGTTAAAACGCCCATAGTAGTTATGTTTTTTTTTTATAGTTATATATATTATATCAAGTAAGTATTTAAGTTGAAAACTGTAGAATTGCAAAAGCATTACATTTGAGAAAACGCTGTTTTTATGGGTGAAATTTCAAAACATAACAAAGAGCACATGAGGAGAACTGAAGTTGTCTATTAGTCTTCTCTGGTCTTAATCTGCCACTGCTCATTCTACACTCTATGTATATTTTTTTTCTAGAAATTATAATTATTTCGAAAATTACGGTTACAAAATGAGTTATTTGTAAACTATGAAATCCAAAGCAAAGTGTTGAGTACGTTTAAAATGATATTTGATGTGCAAATCAGCAAGTCATGTAACAATATACAGTTGCGGTGGAATGGAATCTATCCCAACTATATTTTGATAGTGTATGGTGGTACGAGAAGGTATGATGGCACCGAAAATTGAACGTTTCTGGAAATATTCATACCATAATAGGATAAAGATACAAAGACATACTGGTCAAGTTGCCTATGAATTTATGTACTATCGGACTATTGAAACGGGCGCTGGAAAGCCGTTGTCCTCGTACACTAGATGACTTATGGAAAGCAAACAGGGTGTGTGTGTGTGTGTGTGTGCTTTGGACATGATAGCCTTACGACGGAGCTGTTTTTTGTATGGGAATTATGTCGCATAGCTTTTGTCAGATAGAGCATGACCGGATGCGGCAATATGGACTGTAAGGACATGGCGAAGCTCTAAAATCATTTTAATATACACTGAGTGGTCACAAGTAAATAGGCACCTAATTTTTCGTCATTTAACT
>NW_013665959.1:501212-553731 GCF_000517525.1 Limulus polyphemus | reverse complement strand
CAATAAAAAAACCAACTTCGAAGAGCGATCTACTCCAAGTTTTGAAGCAAGAGTGGGCGTAAATCCCACAATTTAAAATTGACGAGATGATTCTCACGATGCCCCAAAGTATCAAAAAACTCCACGAAGCGAAAGGAAGATCTACTAGATATTAATTAAATTATAAATATATCCATTCATGTGAATATGACTGAAAAAATTCATTTTTTTCTGAAAAGGTGGTGTCTATTTACTTGTGACCATGCTGTGTAGTGTCCTAAACATCTGTACAGACCGAAGATATATTAACAAATTATGGTCATATGGCTGCTAGTTTATTTCCTTTAGGAGACACCAGTATAATATTTGTTAGATACGTCTGTCGAAAACGTGTTAGAGTTTGAAAATATGAAAGACAAACGTAACAATCAGTATTTTCGGTCGATTTTAGAGGTTTTACCACCGTTGTTGTTAGTGTGTAAAATGCAGAGGTGTTGCACCCAAAATGTCACATGAAAAGAAAACTGAACACCAATTGAGAAATATGATACATTTCACGGAACAATAATTCACGTGGGTATCTACAAAACTTTGACGTTGTTTTAGTACTTTGCAGGTTTTGTACTACTTCGATTTGAAAATGCTTCAAACCTGATTTATATTTTTTGAATGGAGATAAACGAAAAACATGGCCGGATTAAGAATTTGGAGCGGGCTGCAAGTTTTGAAGGGGGATAAGTTCATAACTGAGCCTTATATATATATAAGTCAATTACAGTTGAGTATTAGTTATGAAATACAATTTGAGAAATACACAAATAAAAGCGATACGTATGTAAAATATAAGACACTAATTCTAATATCTATAATAAATATAAAGTAATGACATGAATTTTGTTTTTTGTTAAATGGGCGAGAAAATATTTGTGGAAAACAAGCAGTAAGACATGTTAAAGAAAAAAATACAAAAATAATAGGTTTATATGAAGAGAATAAATCGCTGTTGTCATAGTGATAAAGTTGCAAACGTGTGCTTTTCAATGAGACATGCAGTTTTTTATTATTCTTTTATTTTTCTCTTAGTTGGGGGCTTCAATCCGGGGTGTTAAAGGCAATTGCCCTCGTTTGTACCTCCATTAATCCGACCCTGCTTTCAACTTGATCTCTACTAATATGAATGTCTTTGTTTGTTTGTTTGTAGCTAAGCACAAAGCTACACAATGGGCTATCTGTGCTCTGCCCACCACTAGTATAGAAACCAGGTTTCTAGCGTTCTACCACTGCGCCACTGGGGGTTTCTAATATGAAGAATTTTTGTTTTCCTCTCAATTAGCGCCAATTTGAAAAATCCTTTTTTTCAGAATTAATTGGGATTTAAAAAAATTGCTATTTGATCTTAATCAGTTTGTGTCAAATAAGAATTATGTATGCTGCGTATAAGTTGATATCAAATTTATTCTAAAAAAAAAGCTTGTAAAACCATCTCACACAAATATAACCACAGTAATCTCTGACAGGGACATTATATATATATATATAATTTTTCTTTCAAATTTATTAAACATTCCATTGCTAGTTCGTAATTAAAATTTTATTATTTTATTTAAATATGAACATTTATGTTTTTTAACTTCACAAAGTAAAACTATAAAATAAAATAAAAAACTTTGCTCGGCAAGCCTAATTCGTGTTTGTAGTTTGAATGAAGTTGAAGTACTCATTTGAAAGATAGAAGTGAAACTCGAAATCTTAAACGTCCGAGATGAATAACTCACAAAGACTTTAGTTTGAATTGCCACTTTTTATTAAGTATTGAGCGTTAAAAAGCGATACTATGATATTTTATTTTAAGCTATAGGTGTCGCTTATTATGCATTTTAAGTATTTCTAAGCACAATCGTAAACCCTTGGTTTTCAACGTAGACATATCAACTAGCAGTTATTCATATTGACAAGGTCATTTCTGTATGTTTATCTTTTTTATGTCTTTCATTCATAAACTTAATTCTAGACAGATAATATTTGATTGATTCGAAAGCTGTAGCATCTAATAATAATCTAGACTTCAATACTTTTCAAACATAGAACAAGAACAAATATTTTTTATGCCGATATATTGTCTTCAAAGATCTGTTTATTAATTATTCACGTTTCAGTACTGCAGAGTTTTGTTTAAGAGTGTAAGGTCTAAAAATCCGAATAATATCAGACACTAAAGTATATAGAATGGAACAAATGCTGTTGTTTTGTAGGATTAAAAGTAATCTAAAATAGTCAAAGCTGTATTTATGGTGATTGAAAAAGACATTTAATAGTGTATATTAATTTTTAATACTTTATTGTGTATATTGTAAATTTCAAGTTAGTTAAATATTTTACAAATTGATTTGCTTTATGTAATATCAAATGGCACCAAAATAGTAAACAAACAACAACAAAAGAATTAGATAGCTTTGTAATGAAGTAGCACAGTACAGAGACAATTATGATATAGTGTGCCACCAGGCGACTTTTATACTTTTTATAAGGCAGGTATTTTATCACTTATAATGATAATGCCAAACTACAATCAGGAACGATATAAGTTTTATTTTAAATTAATTGTATCAAAATGTATTTCCAGCTACAGCAACAACTTTAAACTGATGTGTTCTTTTTATATATTTTGATGTGAAACTAAAGTCTATAAAGAAATAAATGGGAGGGTTGATAACGTTAATGGACTGCAACTGTCTGTTGAAAGAGAAGGATACGACGTTTCGGCTTCTACATTAAGGCTTTCTTCAGGTCACTTACGGTGGCCTGATGGTTAGGGCGCTCGACTAATAATTTTCAAGTTGCGGGACTCAAACCTGGAGCCGAAAACGTTCACCCGATCCGAAAATGTGGAGCGCGATTTTTTTTTTGCGGTAACAGGACGCGAAACACGAAATATTAGCTGTAATTCATAAACAAAAATAACTTATTATCTCGTTTTTCTTTAAAATAATTTATTTGGATATAGGCCTCGTTTTAAAGGATAATAGAACTGACGTGCATCAAAGAGATTCAATCTAATCATGTTGTCATCTGGTGGTAAGATGTATGCTAGCACACTGGCATGTATAATCAGTCATTTTTACAAAAGTGTATTTATCCTGGTTATTACATCTCAGAAGTTTATAAGTGAAAATTTTGTATGCTACTGATATCTTGAAAAAGATGGAAAGGTAATATTACAAGGTACGTAGGTTTCCTTTGTTTATTTCGGATTTTCGCACAATACACAAAAGCTAACTGCGCAAAACGTATCTACTTTTGATGTGATAGAGTAGAGAGAAGGTAATATAGTCAAGAGCACCCACCACCAATTATTTTTTACTGTAAACGAATAGTGGAATTTGACTGTCATTACTCTGACGATCCATGATTCGTGCTATCACGATTTTGCGACAACAGGACGCGAATCACGAATCCTCGAATTCAGAGCTCGGCACGATTACTACTAGGCCACACACAGCCCAAGTAAATATAAAAACCCTAACTAGTGCTACTATAAAGTAAATTTATAACATTGTTTTTTCGAGAACATTACATGAAAACCCGAACTAGTGCGACTATAAAGTAAATTTATAACATTGTTTTTTCGAGAACATTACATAAAAACCCTAACTAGTGCTACTATAAAGTAAATTTATAACATTGTTTTTCGAGAACATTATATAAAAACCCTAGCTAGTACTACTATAAAGTAAATTTATAACATTGTTTTTTCGAGAACATTATATAAAATAAATGGATAAATATTCGATCAAGTTGAAATACGTTTATTTTAATTTAATTTTTTTTCAGTGTTTACAAGTGCGACTAAATATTGAGAATTTACTTTACAGATCAATATGTATTTAAAATCGTTAGTTAAACAATTTATGACTGTTAAAATATGATAAAATTTGTTCACATATTAATAATACATTGTTTCTATTCAACTGTTTTTTTTTAAGTAGAGAAGGTTTCTCACTGTGAAACCCACACAAAATAAGACTTCCTGCCTCTATTACCTAAAGTGAAGCTAAAATAACATGTTATTTAACTCAGCTACGCCCAGGGGGTGTGGTGTTTATAAAATTCCATTCCGCCCACAGATGTCACGAAATCTAGCAAAAACGTGGAGATTTTTTTTTTCTACATGAAGAGAAGTACACGCTTCGTTGTTACTGCTCTAAAAACTCACCGAAGACTAGTTCTCAGTTTCAGTTTGATCCTCTAGAATATTTTGTCTCATTACAGTACATATTTACATGCATGCTACGTGTAAAGCAGAAGACAGAACATTAAAACGAGTATGTTTCCGTAATATACTTTTATAAAAGACACTAGACTTAACGACAAGTTCCACTTAAAAGTAGCGCTATAGGTCTTTCTTGTATAACACATCCTTAGTTTTGAATGCCTCAAACCAGACGTGCTGGGGTGGGGGTGGGGGTGGGGGGGGGGAGTGTCAATACTTCATGTTCTGATTATTTTTCATCAGTTTTTTTTTCGCCTTCTCAGCTGGTGTAGAAAAAAACAAGTAAGTAAAGTTACATATTAAAAGTGTCATTTTCCTTTGTAGAAGCTAGGAACTTGGAGACAGTTGCTGAAATTGTAACTGATAGCTTGGAATGAAATAAAACTAAACGTGGAAGGAAAAAATAAGGTGACCTAATACGTTAATGTATATAACCTTTCTATTAATCTGAAACTTACAATAGCTATATTTTAAGTACTTGAACGTTTTGGGAACAACAGAAAGGAAGCTAGATAAGGTGAAGCGCTGTACTTGTTGTATCTTCTTCTGAGGACTCGTGACTAAGTATCACTCTTCAGTGTAAACTCTAATGAGTCGGTATGACCAAAAATAGCCGAGAGAGCCCGCTATCTTATGTCCACGAGCACTTGAAAGTACCGCGTTATACGTGGAACAGCATCAATTATATTAGTCAAACGAGTCACAAATAGATATGTGACATCATCACTTTTTGGGATTAGTTCATCAAGTTACAATTCATCTCAAAATAGCTTAAATCAATGAGAACATTTTCTACTTCGGAACTGTGGAACAACATCAGGCATTAGAAACAGTATTACAGAGCTTCAGAAATTGTGAAACAACATAAGGTATTAGGAATAGCATCACAGAGTATCATAGAAACAGTATTACGTCGGAACAGCATCAGGCACTAGCAACAGTATTATAGATCGTCAGAAATTGTAGAATAACATCAGGCACTAGCAACAGTATTATAGAGCGTCAGAAATTGTGGGAAAACATTAAGAATTAGAAACAATATTACAATACTTCCCTCAACGGTAAACAGTAACAAACATTTTTACAAGTAAACGTCTTGCCCAAGTAACGACATTCATCAAGAAACAAATACAATCCCCCATAGTTCCATTCGGCGATGATATATGTAAAGCCAATAGTTGGCCCCAAAGTTCGTTGCGAGCCATTATCCTTCGGATCCACTGTCCGTACATACTTAATTAATCATTAGAGAACACCCGGCCAAATGAATTAGAAAACATCATTATAGACTTCAGGTTTAAGCATTTCTTTTTGTCTTTGGTTGTAATTTTGTATATATGTTATTAGAACTTGAAAAAACAGTTTATTTAGAAATTGCTAATGATCAATCTTGGAGGGCCAAACCGGCATGAAGGCTTTCAGTATTACGATTTCATTAGCCAAGCTTCACGATGAGTATATATATTCATTAATACAATCTTTCTGTCTTGTTTTTTTAAACGATATTGCTATTAGAAACTGGCTTCTTTCTTGATGTTGTGATAGCAATGTTTTTCTATTTAAAACGTTTTTGTAACGTTTGAGTGTCATTAATTTTTCATTGTCAGATACTGACTAACTTGATTGTTAATGTTATAAAAGTCAAACCGGTTTTATACTGGTAAGAAGTGGTTTGGTCTCACTGTCTTCTTATATGCGATCTAATGTTTTATAACATGTGACTTTTCTTTCGTAATTTGGGAAGTCTTTTTAGTCACTATTTCTGATGTTTTAGAACAAAATTTCAGAAGAAGATAATCACAGGGCAGGTACCAATAATGACTTCCATTACATCATTTCAAGGAAAGCTTGTAAAAATGGCTTCTTTGTATAAATAAGGTGTCACAGTGTGCTGAATATAAAAAAAAATTACAAGTTTCTGACAAATTTATTGATTAATCAGTTTATAAGAAATGATTATCTAGAAGTTGAGACTAGCCAGAACTTTCGTTAATCAATTGTAACGTTACGTAGCTGCAAAGAATTTAAACTTGCTTCTACTTACCGATGATAAGAATGTAATTATAGCTTTTCATAAAAGAAAAACAAATCAGGACAGTTTAAACTTACATCTCTACGTTCTTCTTGATACACTTTATATCTTCGTATTGTCAAGTGATACCAAATTTCATTGTAGTGGTGATTGCAAGAAATTCGTACTAAGTATTATTTACATTTAAAAGAAACGCAAAAATTCAGCAATGAAACTAATGCTTCACACCACTTTGAATGCTAGTTGAGTGTGTGTTTTGATTGATTTGCATCCTACATGCAGACCAATCAAAATCAATCTTCTAACTAAAAAATAATATACAGTTGTAAGTGGAACCCATATACTAGTAGCATTAATCATAGAAAAGATATGTACAGTGTTATTAATATTGCAGAAACCTTAGAAACAAGATGAACATTCAAGATCAGCGGCTTAATCCAAAGTAATTCAAAGGTTATTTTCCAATTCCACATGAAGTTGATAAAGTGTGTTTGTAGTTTCTATCATTTAAATTCTTATGTGATACATTTACGGATAATAGCAGCTGGTTTTGTTTCGATTAATTTCAGGGAGAAAGTTATGTATCAGGGTTAAAGTTATGTATCAGATTCGAGTGAATGTTGGAGATCTGTATCAAATTCAAGAAAATGTTGTAAATCTATTCAATGAGAGAAATTGCAAATATACATCAGCCTCGGGAGAAGATTTAGGATCTGTATCACAGTCGAGAGAAGGTTAGGAATTTGTAACATAATAGAGAGAAGGTTAGAAATCTGTATAAAATTCCAGAAAAGAATGTATAGCTGTATCAGATTCGAGGTAAGGTTATAGACTTGTATCAGATTCGAAAGAAGGTTATAGACCTGTATCAGATTCGAGTGAAGGTTGGAGGTCTGCAGTAGGTTCAAACCTTTTATCTCAGGATTACCTGTATATATATCCAGCTATAATAGATTGTTCATCAAGACATTGTAAACAACCCTTATTTGTGTTTGTTAGTCAGATGGTTCATCAAAACATTGTAAACAGCCCTTATCTGTATTTGTTCGTCAGATTTTTCATCAAACATTTTAAACAGATCGTATTTGTGTTTATTGGTCAGATTGTTCCTCAAGACATTGTAAACAGCCCTTATTTGTGTTTGTTAGTCAGATTGTTCATCAAAACATTGTAAACAGCCCTTGTCTGTGTTTGTTCCTCATATTTTCATCAAACATTCTAAACAGATCGTATTTGTGTTTGTTAGTCAGATTGTTCATCAAAACATTGTAAACAGCCCTTATTTGTGTTTATTGGTTAGATATTTCATCAAACATTGTAAACAGCCCTTATTTGTGTTTATTGGTCAGATATTTCATCGTAAACAGCCCTTATTTGTGTTTATTGGTCAGATCTTTCATCAAAACATTGTAAACAGCCCTTATCTGTGTTTGTTGGTCAGATTGTTCATCGAAGCATTGTAAATAGCTCTTTATCTATCAATAAGTGACGTGACTCTTATTTAGTCATCAGCTTATTTGTTTGTGGTTTTAAATTACTCAAAAAGTGAAACACAGATAACAATAAAATTGAACATAAGAACACGTGTCTCTGCAGCGTAACACATACTTTGGGTTTAAATTTGTCTCATCTAGCCTTGTGCAATTTCAATGCCAATTCTGTTTTATAAGAAGTACCTAATGAAATCAGAATTACCAAAATAACCGGATATAAAATATTTCTCAGAAACTTCTCACACACATGATGTTTTGTCCTTCTGACGTAAATACGAAAAATTGTGTTCCATCATTGTAGTCTGGGTGTTTGAATAGTGAAAGAAAAGTGTCTTACTAGCACTAGTTCGGGTGTTAACCACTTAGCTCAGATAGTACAGCATGCTAGAGGTTTCGATTTCGATCCAGGAACTTGAAAAAAGTTGAACTACTAGTGCTTAAGAAAAAAGAATGGGTAGTTATTTGTCTTATGACTCTGAAATTAAGTCCAATAACGCACATTGTTTATGAGAGTGTAGCCATAAGTGTTTTACCAGCCCAAATGATGACATCTCGCTACTTGGCGCGAGAAAGATATCGGACTCAGTCACGCGCGATACAGATGCTGGAATATCACACCAGCACCTTGAACTAGTAGAGTGATCTTAACCTTTGAAGATAACATTGGTTATCAAGGGCACAATAGAATCCTGTAGTTACATAAAAAACTAAGTTTACAGCATTAAGGTTAACTATTTTCATACTTCAATATTATGTACTTGTAATTTTAGAGGAAGAATTTGAGAAACAACAGCATATCTACCAACCAAGTTTTCAGTCTTCAAGAAAAACGTTTAAGCTTTTCGATGATATTAACAAGTATATGAAATCAAAATACTGTATCAGATTGTAACGCCAAATTTATTTAATTCAAACATGTCTTTACGGGTATTTACATACAATACCAAAAAAGGACTGGAAACCTTTAACAATTTTTAAAAAATAAGCCTTTAATTTTACATTGGGATTTTTATTTTGTTTACCAGTAATAAATATTTCTTATCAATCAACGTTTCATAATTTATGGTTCTTTTTCATATTAGTTTGTTTATTCTTAAGCGCAAAGCTACAAAATGGGCTATCTGTGCTGTGCCCACCAAGAGTCTGGAAACCCGGTGTTTAGCGTTATAACCCTTCAGACTTATTATTGAGCCAGTGGGGGCACTATGGGACAAAAATAGGTGTTATATACTGACTGGTCAAATTATAAGGTTGTCTAGTTGGTAACCTGGACTCCACAAGGATTATTGTTCTATTTTCGAGGAAGATGTTCTACAATTAGTTCACAGGTATCGTCAGAGAAGTATGGTTTCCAGTTTCATCCCCAACATTCAAGATGTTCAATTCGACGAGATAGCCTGTTTGTGGAGACTTTTTTTTAATAATAAAATGATCATTTGTGACTTTAGTTTGTGCTTTTTTATTCAAGTCTATCTATTATATATATGTGATATGTATTTCCAATAGCAACTCGGAAATTCATTCAGATCTAGATGCGAGATAGGACAGAACCTGAAAAATCAAATACGAAACAAGCTCACAATTTTAGAAGTGGATAAGCCGATCTAGGAAGGCCCGAAGACGGGTAGCAACAGCGGGTTCTTAAGAGACTGCTAATCCGAATCAGGTATTGAGCCATTATAGATCGGCTTATTAGCTTCTTCTTAAAATGCGATCTTTTTCCGCTTTCCGTCTTTGCTTTGTTTAAAAGAAATGTGTATCTTTAGTTACTTACGTAGCTTTATTTTATGTCAGAATGAGCCCTGTTAACAATGTATTTTTAATTATGTTGCGAATCAAAAACAGTAATAAAGGGGAACACAGGAGAATAAATACTTAAAAGTGTTTAATATACGTTAACGAGCGAGTGATTTGACGCTATACCAATCCTTTACGTCATTTCCTTATTACATAAACGTCGTGTCGCTATGTTCGTATTCAACAACTGTATAAGCACACTGCTGTATCTTGGCATGTAAGTTAGGTTTAAAGTGTTTGGAAATGACCACTTACATTATGATATTAGCAACCGAAGTGTTTTATTATAACCAAATGCTGTCAAAATATGCGTACAACTTACTTGTACAAAGTAACTCAGTATGGGTGATAGGTAACTCAGAAGAAAAAAAACTATCTCCTTGATGCTTTACAAATTCACTGCAAGCCTACATAGCCAACTGACTTTCTCTCCTGTGTTTATAATGTAATCCTTGTATTATTCATTCATGAATATTCCAGGACTAACTTGATCTTAACGTGATGTGCCCTGTAAATAACATCTAAATTACAACAAAAAATATAGTTTATAACAATAATTTGAAAATGAATTTTTGTTTACAATCTAAAACATGCTTATTGAATTAAATAATAAGACGATTTCGCTTCTCTAAATTTAAAGGAGTCTGATTTTGAGATAATTTTTCATCACTATATTATTGAAATGTAATAAAGACCAGAGCGTGGCTTAATGATTAGCGTATCGCACTGTGGATCCGAGGTTCTCGGGTTCGAGACGTGGTGCTATCAAACATCCTTCGCATATTCAGCTGTGGGATCGTTAAAGGAGTGAGAGTAAATCCCACTATTAGGTTGAGACTAGCCGTTTCAAGCGGAGAGTGCCGAATGGCTGCCTTCCTTCTGGTTCGCAGTTCAAAATTAGTTGTGTCAAAACTACATGGGTTTCTGATCTAGCGGGTTAGCTCATTGAGTGCGTAAGGTGTCGTTCAGGCGAACAAACAAACATGAAATAACGAAATATATATAAACATAATATTTCCATTTGCAAATCCACAGTATGTTTGTTATGCGAGGGTAACAGAGAAATGAAATAAGTCAATTCTTATGTGCCAAACTATTTTACAGTAAAGTTAAGTTAAAGAATACTAACTTGTACCGCTGTATTACTTGGAAATGTTACGTTTTTATTGATATAATCAGTAAGTTTCAAACACAGTTTGTCATTGAGAAACAAAGAAAAATTTAGGCTAGAACAAACCAAACAAAAAAATCTTTCCACTACGATTGAAAACTAACCCTTATATATATATGGATATATAGGATTTGAATTATACTGGTAGCATATATATATATATATATAGCCCAACTTTCGTTTTATAGTGTTTATATACAAGCGCACCGAACTACGCATTTTAATAAATAATTAATAACGTAGCTGCTATTATTTTTAACGTCAAGCCACCTTTTCTGACGTCATTGTGACCCTGAGATCCTTTATTATTCTGTTAGATTTTAATTCGAGATTCAGACGCCACGTTGGTTACCATAAATCACAATACTATGATCCTTGGAGGGGAAGGTATGCACGTTGATTAATAGATAAGTAAAAAAAAATGGCGCAACGGAAACTCGACTCTCGATGACATGTTTCGTATTAAACGTTAATGGTTTATCACAGAATAGTTTTTATTATAAGTGAAATGTTGTTCTAGTAAAGCATATTAGACTTTTAGTAATACAACAACGTATTTCTCAAATATTATTCTTCTTACCCTATCATTTGTGTGTTGTTTGTTCTTAATAGATTTTTGTGTTCTTAATTCTTGTGTTAGTTGACTTGTTTTTATTATTTTCCGCTTTGACTTGTTTTTCGTATTCTCTCACTTTTGTATTATTTTACACTATGACTCTGAGTTATTCTTTTCAGTCTCTTATTTTTGTGTTCGTCGTATTTTTCAATTTCTTATCGCTGTATATTTACACTATGATTTTGTACTTTTATTCTTACCTCTTCACTTTTGTATTGTTCTCCTTACTCTATAACTTTGTATTGTTAGTTGCGTTTACCCATTTTCGTATTATTATTCTTACTGTGTAACTCTGTATTGTTATTCGCACTTTCTCACCTTTGTATTGTTCAACTTATCTTGTAACATTGTATTATAATTAACAACATCTCTCGTTTCTACTATTCTGCTCACCTTGTAATATTGTATTATACAACGTATCACCTTTGTATTATTCGGCTCACCCTGTAACTTAGAATTGTTATTTTCACTTTCTTACTTTTTATTGTTCATTTATTTCTGTAACTTCGTATTACCATCTGTAACTTCCCACTTTCGTGTTGTTTTTACTGTGTACCGTCTCTCCGGTAGAACAGTAGTAAATCTACAGACTTGCAATGCTAAAATCCGGGATATGATTCTCCGCGGTGGACACAGCAGTTAGCCCGATGTGGCTTTGCATTAAAAAAGAAACAAAAAATTGCTTTGTAAATTTCAATTATTATTTTCACCTTCTCAGATTAATATTTTTCTTCTTACCTGTAATTTGTATTATTATTTACAACATCTTACTTTTGTATTCTTCTGCTTACTTGTAACTTTGTGTTGTTATTTTTAAGCGCTCACTTCTTACACTATTATTTTGTATTGTTATCCTCACCTTTATATTGTTCTTCTTACTCTATAACTTTGTGCTGTCAATTCGAACCTACTGCCCCCCCCCTCCAGTGATACAGCGGTATGTCTGCGGACTTACAACGCTAGAAACCGGGTTTCGATACCCGTGGTGGGCAGAGCACAGATAGCCCATTGTATAGCTTTGTGCTTAACTTCAAACAAATCGAACCTACTCATTTTTGTGTTTTTCTTCTTCCTCTGTAACTTTGTATTGTTATTCGCAGCCTTCTCAGTTTTGTATTGTTCTTATTACTTTGTACTTGTTATTCATAATTTCTTACGCTTATACGTGTATCCTTAGAGAAAGGTGAGGTAAGACGGTCACCTTAACATTGAATGCGACTTTCACTAATTAAGATGGATGGCATGAGGAGGTTTCGGAAACATTTAATTTACTTATTCTCATACGATTTTACTTGACATTTAGAACGCTTCTAGAAAAGGCAACAGTTGAAAACATACTAATTCATCCTCTTTTAACATTGGATAATCTAAACTAATTGTCGAGAAGCGGAATAAAATTAATAGAAAGTTTTAGCTCACATTATAAATTGACAGTAGTTATCCTAAAATAAAATTTAAAATACATTATTTTAAGCCACTTAGAAATTATATGTTGGGCAAATATAATTGTTGCCCTTCAGATATACTCATGATATAAAAGAAATGCTTCAACATTTGACATATTATACAAAAACTAAAAACACAAAAAGCGAGTTTGAAATGCAGAGCTCAATCGTAAATATAAGTTGCTGTTTTTTGGCGTAGTTCTGATAGAACTTCAGGCTATTTTGTTAGAACTTCGAAATTTCTTCATTTTTTTGTATGTACCATGCTGGGAAGAATCGATACTTCATACAAACTATTTTTAGATAGCTTTAATGTAAACACTGATACTTTGAGGATGTACGGTTATCAAAAGCACTAAACAGGCCTAAGCTTTGTTACTTTTAAAATACACAACCCTTTGGTTCCAAGTTTCTTGTTTTGCTGTTCCTAAAAATGGCATAAAATTCAGGAAAAAGTATATAGTTCAAACGCTCATTCAGACGTCAGTCGCTGACCTTTTGGAGGATAAAACAGCGACGACTTAAAAGCGTAGTTTCATAAGCTTGAGCTCCATCCCAGAAGAAGTTAATCATGTTATCTGGATCAACAAGGTATAAAAAATACACTAAAAGCTCTTATATGGTTTAATAAAAATTCCTGAAATCAACACATCTAGTGTATAGCAATTCCAATACACCATGAATATAACCTATTTTAATACTAGAAACAAACGACCTTATACCACAAATTTTTTATTTTCTTTAATTAAACACTCAACGTTTCGCATTACAGCTTCTTCTGGAGTGTTCCACTAAAACACAAACCATAATTGACAGTACAAAGTAAAACAAGTTGTAAATGACGGTACTTTGTACTGTCAGTTACGATTTGTGTTTTAGCGGAATGCTGAAGAAGCTGTAAAGCGAAACGTTGAGTGTCCAATTAAAGAAAAATAAAAAATTTGGTGGTATAAGGTTGTTTATATCTAGTATTAAAATGTCTTCTATACACCTATATGCTCTACAGAAATTAAATATAACCTACTGTTTTCCAGTGGGCGTTATGGCCTGATACTATGTTTGGTTTTATCAAACAAGGTTTACAGTGAAAAACATTTTATATAGATCTACTTTACTGAGATGCATTACTTCAGTATACTTTAACATAGGTGTATGTTTTAGCTTTTAAAAAATGTATACATTGTAGAAAAGCTTGCTAAGAAAGAGCAATGTATTACTGAGAGGATAAAAACTCTGAAAGAAGTAATTACAAACCTCACAAATTACCTCACAAACATACCTTATATTTTTCTGCAGATTTAGTGATATCTTTATATCATACGGATGGTAACAGTAATGATATCTAAGTGATAATAATTGGTTCCTATAGAGATTCATCTATCTACAGTTTTATCAAGTGGTGACTATGGTTGGCATCAAAGTCATGATGATACGGCCCACCACTGGCTCAGCCAAAAAACAAGTTTCGATACTCGTGGTGGGCACAGCACAGACAACCCATTGAGTACTTTTGCGCTTAACAACAAACAAAACATGATGATAGGTTTCAATATAGCTACAGCATAACAGTAGGAAAGACCAGGGCTGGTTGACTCACGTTTATTTTTTAATTTTTATATAAAAGTCACCTGTGACCTTTAAGATACGAATAGTCGATAGCAACGTAAACTAGACACCTCACCTCTATTACATAGCAAAAGAAAATCACCTCTTTACTAATTGTCTCAGAAATGAACATAACAGAAGAGTGTGCGCTGTATCAACCTACTTCGAGTGTGGGACAAGTTAACACACGCCCTGGAGAAAGTTGACATGGATGAAATTAAATAAGAAACACTTCCTTTATATAAGTGTTTTATTACACATTTAAATCAATGAAGAAGAAAAAACACTTTAAATGTTTTTCCCCATAATGCTTACAAATACAATTGGAAATTCAAACTTGGAAAAATATCACAAGAAAATAATGGAAAGGGAGCGACACAATGAGAAATGTGCAGGAATTTTAATCAATTTTCGTGAATTTTTTCTAATTTAAAAGTTAATTAAATTTAACCAAATAATATTTAAATATTTTTGTATTATATCTATCTTTGTTTTAATTGCATGAAATATACATGCATATTACTCATTTTGCGGCTAGTTGATACGCATGTCACTCTGTGAAATGTGTCAACGTGCTCCAAACCGCCATTTTGTTAGAAATGACTTGTGTGTGTGTGTGCCGTTCCAGTCATAGTTATCAAACAAATTTACATACCATTATATAACCGAAAAAAGGCCCTTTCAAATACGATGTACCTTAAATTATCTTAGCAAAGTATCTAGTATAACATAAAATCTTTGCAATAAAAAATATTTACTTATGTGTGTGAAAATAGAACTTTTTACTCCTGCACACGACTGAGGCCTACGATCACGATAAAACTACAACAGCAAGTGACGCATACTTGAAAGTGTTAGTGGTCATGATATCACTGCTACCACCTTCAGCTTGTTTGTTTGTTTGTTTTGAAAGCTACACGAGGGCTATCTGCGCTAACCGTCCTTAATTTGGCAGTGTAAGACAAGAAAGAAGGCAACTACTTGGGCTACTCTTTTTACCAACGAATAGTGGGATTCACCGTCACATTATAACGCCCTCACGACTGAAAGGGCGAGCATGGACAGGGATTCGAAACCGCGACTCGCAGATTTTGAGTCGAGCGCCCTAACCACCTGGCCATGCCGAGCCCCACCTTTAGCACATGAAAGTTATCGCCATTGTATCAACCTGCCCCTGTGGCCAAACAGCCCCGGTCTTCCAATTCGCTAATGATAACGGCATAGAAGCCGTTATAATTGATTTGTGTAGTGATAGAGCTACAACATAAAAAACAGTGTCAATAGTTATAGCAGAACCATAAAAATTGGTTTTGTAATGACACTTCCACAGCGTAACAGTTATGGACGATAGTGACATCAAAGTCATAATAATTGATTTGGTTAATGATATGTCTATAGTATAGCAATTGATGACGATAGTGAACACAAAATGATTATAATCGTTTTGTTTTAGTGTTATTTCTACAGCATAAAAATTGGTGACGATAGTGATATTAAAGTCATAATAGTTACTTTTTGCGGTGGTAAACTACAGCATAAGAGGTAACTACAATGACTGGTTTATGTATAGCAAGCATAACAGTTATTAATGATAATGACCTTAAAATCATAATAATTGCTTGATGTAAAGATACAGCCAGAGCACAAGTGGTAATGATAGTGACATTGAATTCACAGTAATTGGTTTATGTTACCTACTGCATAAAACTTGTTGATGATAATGGCAAAAAATAAGGTTTCTGTAGTAATAAAGCTACAACATAACAAATGATGACTATAGTTATATCAAAATCACAATAGTTTATTGCTCTAGTGATACATTACAGTTGGTGGCGACAGTGACATCAAAACCATAATAGTTGGTTTCTGTAGTTGTACAGCTACGGAAGTGATTATGACAGTCCCATAGTTGTAGTAATTGGTTTCTGTAGTGATGTTTATAGAGCATCATAGTTTGTGATGATGGTGACATCAAAGTAATGATAATAATTGGTTTCTGAATTAATAGAACTAGAGCATAACATACCAAGTCGCTACGACAGTGCAATCGAAGTCCTAATAATTGGCTTTTTAGTGATACTTCGACAGCATAATAAGTGATGGCAATGACATCAAAATCATAATAAATGATTTCTTTAGTGATAATTTTTGGTAAAGCATAATCGTTGGTGATGATAATGAATATCAAAGTTGTAATAATTGTTTGTTTTTTTCAGAGGTTGAGTTGCAGTATAACAAGTGACGACAATAGTGATATCAAAATATTATAATTAATTTTTCTAGTGATATTTCTACAACACAACAGTTGGTGACGATAGTGATATCAGTCATAATAACTGGTTTCTTTAGACCTTAAGTTACAGCAAAACAAGTAGTAACAACAATGATGATAATAGTGATAGCGAACTCATAATAATTGTGTTATATCTTGATACTTCCACAGCATAAAAATTGAATAAGACATAAAAACTGGATAAGATAGAGATATTAAAGGCATAAAATGTAATAATATAAAGGTATTAAAGACATAAAAACTAGCTTTTGTAGGGATATTTTTACAGCATAAGAATTAAGGCGACAGAGATACGAAATTTCTAATAATTGTTCTGTACCGATACAGTTGCATTAAACAAGTGGTGACGACAGTCGTATCAAAGTCATAATAAATGCTTTCTGTAGTGATACGCTTACAGAATGAAATGGCGACGATAGTGATATTAAAGTAATAATAAAAATGATTTCTTTAGTGATACATTTACAGCATAAAAGGTAGTAACGATAGTGACCTCAATTTCATAATAATTTGTGTCTATATATCTAGAGCATAACAGTTAGTAATGACAGCAATATCTAAACTATATAAATGCTAGTGTGTGTCACGATTTCTCGAAATAGGAAGAGTCATAAAAGCCAAAATGCATTTATCTAGATAGAATAGTGCGATAACTATCTGCCCATTACGATTTTAGTGACGAGGGTGCAAGGGGCCGTGAAACCTTATAAGTGTAGTGACTGTCGATATAATAAGCCTAAAGTAAAGACGTAGTGTGGGATCACCTAGCCAGACAACAAAACTGGAAAAATATTTGCTGATTTCTTAATTTAGAGTCTCCATTGTTTAAAAAGGTTTGTTTTTTTATTAAGAACTTTGATGATATAACATAAAGTAGCCTAATTCAGAAACGATTTAAGTTTAAAATTGAATCGATATTTTTACTTTCATGATACATTTTATGCATTTGGCTCTAATACATTTCATTTTATACTTTCGGCACATAGACTAACAACAACATTAAGTTATACTTTTGTTGTTAAGCAACATGACATAAAAATCATTGTTGTAACATGTTACCAAAACGCACTGGCTTTTCTGTATATTAGAAGTTGTTAATGTAACTGATTTTTACCAATAACCATTCTATGAATATGCCACTTTTCTGCCGCTTTGTTGGTCAAGCTTGATTTCGCAAAATATATTTAGTTCAGTTATCTATGAAATATGACATTAGGGTATAATATGATGTGGGGGTGGTAGTACTTGCCCCGTTATTTTTGATGGGCTATACGCTAGTCAAAGTCATAACACTTGGATACTGTAGTGAGACAACTTTAATTGAAAAAGTTATGATGATAGTGATATAAAATTCACAAAAATTGATTTGTATACAGCTAGAGCATAACAATTAGTAAGTATAGTGACACCAATTAAGATATAATAATTTACTTGTGTTGTTATATGCCTACAGCTGAATATTTGCTTTCATACATTTGAAACGAGACAGAAGATTTCAGTATTGATAGCATAACAGAGTTTTCAATAATGATATATCCTTAGTTTTTTTATAAGTGATGATTTACTGGCTAATTATGTTTATTTATACTAATGCATTTCAAACCCAGAGTTTCCTTAACAATGTTTCCAATAACGTTACATCGTTCGGTAAGTGACCATAACTGTAACGAAGATTCGTTATTTCTTTGGTTATCGCAAATCAACAGCCACGTTTAACCGAATTACAAGACATTACCATACAATAGAAAGATGTTGCCTTTGATGATGATAAAAATTCCTATGCTAATGTTTTAAATGTTTGACAATAAAAGGTATTGAAACATAGTTTAATGCAATGTAAGAGATACAATTTTGCCGGATGATTTACGTGTGAATAATAATGTTAATTTTGCTATCTCCTATTTTCTGACGTATTTCATTACCGTTCTCTGCGTGTGTGTATATATATAGTTTACATTCCATCTTTAAAGCCACTGTTGCAGGTGTTTGTGATTAGCTTCCAGTTCTTCCATACACATGAACTTTCCCTATAATTGTGTAGCCTAATTATGGGTTATTTTCTTATGCTTAGACATGTAAAGTTATTCCTGCCCTTTACTTAGATGGTTATTGTTTACTATTGGACAAGCTTGGTTTAATTATTTCCCGTTCCAAATCATACCTGATGTATTTCCGGTCCTTATTTGGCCATCATTTATTTCCATTCTTTAGGATGAAATTTAATAGCTTTCTATACGTCTATAGTCCGGTATAGTTTACTACCAGAACTTGGATAGTTTGTTTGTTTATTTATAATTAAGCACAAAGCTACACAATGGGCCATCAGTGCTCTGCCCACCACGGGTATCGAAAGCCGGATTCTAGCGTTGTAAGTTCGCAGACATACCGCTGTGATACTGGGGGGCACTTGGATAGTTATCTTTTATGTTCTGTTGACATATAAAAATACATGGTTTATACTTCTCCATAGTCTTGATGGCTTACTTAAGGTTCTTTGATAGTTGTAATTTACCTTCAACTTCTATAGCCACGTCTATACTTATGCCTTTCATTATGCGAAAATAATTTATTTTCGGTTATTAGTTGTAATTCACATCCAGTCTTCATATAGATATGAGTGATGTATTCCTTTCAGTAGGCGTAAATATTTATTTCCAGTCCATAGATGATTCATATTTGCTTTTGGCCTATGCATTTATAGACTTGTATCTTTTCCTTGAGGTAGAGCTCTGGATTTCAGAGCTGGCGAGTCGGGTTCGAAACCGTGCAATACCACAAAATATGCCCCCCAGTAGCACAGCGGTATGTCTGCGGACTTACAACGCTAGAATCCGGGTTTCGATACCCGTGGTGGGCAGAGCACAGATAGCCCATTGTGTAGCTTTGTGCTTAATTACAAACAAAAAACCACAAAATATTCCCCATGTTTTAAACAGTGAGTGCGTTATAAGAATCAAACCAATCCCTTAGCGTGGATGGTAGAATGCTGATGGTCAGTAGTTCAAAATTAAGGATGACGACAGGTAACTTTAGTAGTTTTACCATAAATCCAAATACCCTCCTCTTCCTACACGTGTCTCACTTGCTTACTTTCAACTTAAGTGTTGAAGATCTAAATGCTACACATAATTTTATGGACATTTAAATAATCTTCCTCTCAATAAATTACGTAACTCTTGTTCATTCGATTTAGCTGAAACTGAAGCCATATATCATATCTTAAATAATGATGAGGGTTGGAAGGTCAGAAAGTACGCAGATGACGGAATATTCTTTAAATTCAGTATGTAAACAAATTCGTCACATGACCAATGGCTCTCTGTATAAATGTGATTTGCACAGATTTTGTTTTCACAATCCTGAGAATGACCTGATTCGACCTCGAAAAACGTGGAGTTAATTGGTTTTAAAATAAAGGTTTTTTGATTGAATTTAAAAAAAACACTAATAGTTTGAGTATTTCAGTCTATAGAAAATATTTTTATCCATTTGTCCATCGTTCTGAGTAGATTTATACCTGGGGAAAGATTAAGCATAGAGTTAGACACGTTTTCTCAAAGGCAAACCAAAAGTTCAGACGATATTACAGTCAACTTGTCCATAGCTAAGGTAGGTTTAGACCTGGTGAAAAATTCAGTAAGGAGATTAAAACTCTGTTTCTAAAACAAATCAAAGGTCGTAGAAAATTCAGTCCATTTGTCCAATGTTGCTTAAATCATGGCGACCTAAACAAAGTCCACCATTTACCTGACATTTTAATAACAAATTTTATCAAAAAAAATGCGTCAAATAATAAACAAGATATAGATAGTTCAGACAATTAGATGTAGAAAAAGGTATTTTGCGAATAACTAAGGCTGGACTAACATGACATATAATCCACGTTTTCGATATCAGTAAAAAAAGTTTATGACTGGTAGTTGTGTTGTTCTCTGAATAGCTTCCAAGTACCATGAAAATGAGAAGATTAAAAAAATGTCAGCATTATTAAGACATTCGAGTAATCTCGGCACAAAATTGCGTAAAACGATTTTTTAACCATATGCTGTTGATATTTGTTTCTCTTGGCTCGTAACATTTTTAAGAGTACCATCTTCGTGAAAATATCTGATGTTCTAACGCAAGACAACAGGAGTTACAATTTTTCAGTCACTTGAACTTTAAACAGCGCTTACTGCCTTCTTAAATTACCTGAAACCTTGTGTTTTCAAGATTTAGAGTTATATAGTAATGTTTTTTTTGTTTTTTTTTTGAAATAACGAAAAGAATAAATATATATGAGAACTGATATGATTATTTAACTCAGTCGACCATATCATTTCCATTGATTGTTTTACATGATTTTGTTTTCACTCAGACAAATGCGTAGGAAGATACTCACCAGCTTATTATGATGAGAAGCTAAATACATTTTACAAAACTGTGTAAAAAAAAGAAACAAACCCGTATGTAAACTAAAGTTCATAATTCTATAGCCGTCTTTGATTTGAGGATGTTTATTTAAAAAATATCCGGGGGTATCAAACGTTCTGCTTGCAACTATGGATATTAACCATTTGCGTCATAGATTTTATCGGACGATTGTTGTGGTTACAGTGAATATTGCCAAAGGGAAGTTCGTGCTACACTAACTTGTTATGCGCATATATTTTAATAGAACCTATGTGTTTAAATTTGAAATTATAATTTTTCTCTTTATCTCATTCGTTGTGACGTTTCAAGGGTAACTTATGAGAAACTTTCAGCAAAGGTTTTACCTTGTTAATAATAACAACGTTTATATAGTTAAGGTTATTCATAATGAAATTCTATAAAAATGATTCAGTTGTCGAACCCTGCTGACACTGTATCTACAATTTAGTCGACTGTAATTGTGGGTATAGGCGTGACCTGAGTTCCCTTTCGAATTTTAACTGTGTTTATCTCTTGGAAGAAATGTTACATAGTGTCACATGTATCTCCACATTGATAAATGCAGATCTGTTTTCGATCATTAAACAGATAATCAGATTTTGTGGCACACCTAGCACTCTGTTGTGGAACGTTCTGTCTCTGAACTTTCCCTTAGACTAACTTCACCTAAGTATAGATATGGTGTAGGATTTTTATTTCACATTGTCATTTGCCGACCATTACTTTCATTTTATGTATACATTAAAGGTTAATTTAGAATGAATGTGCAGACTTAAAATAATTGAAGTTAATATGACATATTAGTTATAAAAACGTATAGAAAACAGTTTCGTTGACATCAACAATAATATGAAAAGCGAGATTATATCTCCTAAATTATAAAACTCGGGTACTGTAAACATAAACAAATTAAAACGTCAAAATAAGCAAAAAGGGCAATAAATCGTGTTCATTTAAAACATGTCACGTGGATTGTAATAATAGCCAAAACATGTTTAAACAAACAGCAGAGTTTTTCACCAGCAACGTAAAGCCATATATCGTTAAACTTGTCTATGACATTTATAAAAACAGACAAAAAGGAATTTGTGGCGCCTTTTCTGTTGTAAAACAAATAGTTTTAATGAATATTGCGGATTTTTTCATATTGTGCTGATATTTTCAACCTAACTGGCATCGTATGTGGGCACGAGTTAAACTGCCAGTCAAGTATAATCGTTCCTAATTTTGAACTCCTGACCGGAGGGAAGGTAGACAGCCAGTAACACCCGCCCAACAAGGGATTGACTGCCATTTTTATATCGCACCCACAGGTGACAGCGCAGAGCGTGTTCCACGGCAGCAGAGCGAACATCAGATCTGGAGGGCCTAGTGTAGCCGATTGGTTAGCGTGCCAGAATGTGAATCTGAGGGTCCATGATTCGCGCCACGGAAAAATCGCAATTCACACTTCGGGTCTTGCGTGCGTCACAAGAGTGCTAATAAAATTAATATATTCCATTAAATTGTCCCAGGATCTTGCAGTAATGCAGTCGACTAGTTGACTTCCTTCTATTCAAGTCCATCATTTCAAAATTAGGGCTGGCTATGCGTAGACATTACACGTGTTGTTTTGCGTGAAAATCCTAAACAAATAAATAAAACAATAAGTGCCTTGTCAAACAAGTAATCTCTACGTTCCGTATTTATATTTTTGTAAATCTAGACAACACCAAGACTTCAGAAAGACTACTTAAGATTTTTAAACAATATTTGTCGAATGTACAACTCTATTATTATTTTGGCTTAATTCAAACATTTATAAAATAAACGCTATTCTTGCTTAACCTACCGTGTTTGAAGGTGGTCTTCGGTGAGGAGGTCTTTCTTTTTGACTGCGGATTGGCACGTAATCATTAGGAGTTACGAAAAGAAAGAGTTCTGAAGTTAATCACAAATAATTAACGTACCGAATTTATTAATTATACTTCCTTGCATTCTTAAATAAGGTAATAGATTAAGGAACAATAATGCGAATAAAAATCAAGCACTTGATGTCCTCGCCTCTCAGGCGTACTGATTCAAGAAGAAATAACAACCAAACATGAAGTACAAGAAATAGCTTCTGGGAGATGTGGCCCTTTTTTTTTTATAGGAATACGTGTGATTATTTAGTTTATATGTAACAAAAATATAATATTAACTCAGAACTGCATTTCGTTACTTCAACCGAAACAGATTTCATTTGGCACTAATTATAATTTGATAAAACGCATTTTCCTGATCTTTTGTTAGCCACTGTTTGCTTCAGAAGGAAAAGAAAGAAAGTAATTATTTTGTTTACTAAACATAATATTGTATTCTTATACATACTTTTAGAAGTAAAGTACTTTCTATTAGCCACCCAGTGGCACAGTGGTAAGTCTACGGACTTATAATGCTAAAAATCGAGTTTCGATACCCATGGTGGGTACAGCACAGATAGCCCTTTGTGTAGCTTTGTACTTAACTGTAAACAAAAAATTTCTATTAAAAATTAGTCTTTAATAGACTACCTAAGTTGTGGGCTAGTTGTGGCCTAGCGATTAGTGCGTCGAACTGTGAATCTCAGAATCTATGGTTCACGTCCCGTTACTGCGAGAATTAAATAAATCGCACTCCGCATATTTTGGACTGCATACGTTATAGGAGGGACAGTCAACTCCCGCTATTCTATTAGAGTAGCTGAAGAGTTGGCGGTAGGTGCTGTTGATTAGCTACCTTCCTTCTAGTCTATCAGTTCAAATTATGGACGGCTCTTGCAGATAACCTTTGTGTAGCTTTGCGCGAATATCCGAAACGAAACGAAACCTAGACTGCTGACTTTGAAAGAAGCCTTTTAATGTTATAATCGATTTGTCTTTTTTCGGATTGACTCTTGTGACACATAAACATTGTAGTAGGTGATTCTCTTTTCAAACGTCTGTTTTTCTTTTGCGACGAAGTGATATTTACATTTACCTTTTTTTACATGGAATGCATAATGTATTAATAGAGTGTTATAATATATTCCAAAGAAATGCCTCACGCACAAAACTGAATGGAAATAAAACTTACAACTAACTCATTTGTGCATCGGAAAAATTAATTTCTATAATTTCACATAGTTATCCTCGAAAATTCTAGTTGACTTGGTGTACGTGCTGTTTAAGTATTCGTTCGCGCGGCTGGATGAGCACGTTAATTAAGTTGTTAGTTGTTTACAATGAAGTATAGAAAACGCTTCTGTTATTAAGCTCGAGGTACTTCATGTTATAACTGCATATGTCTTATGATAGTGGAGTAGAAAAATAATTCTTTCCTGTTTTAAATCGTAATTATTTCCGTCCCTCTAAAGGAAGTGCAGATGTTGTAATTGTTCTGTGCGGTTTTCGGTTAGTAACACATTAAGCTAAGTGTTTTTAATGGCAAGACCTGACTTAAGCTAAGGAACTTGAGTTCAGAGACTTTGTTAAGTTTTATTCATTTAAGAATGTTGAGTTATGATTTTATCTAGGAACTTTGAGTTACGATATTTGATTTCGAATTCTTGAGTTAGACATAAGCTAAGAGTTTCTAGTTAAGCGTTTTGATTAAGGATACTTCATCAAGGAGTCTTCAGTTAGAAGTTTAAATCCAAAGAAAGTTTTGAGCTGAGAGACTTTATTTTCGTGTTTTAAAGAGTCATCAACAAAGAGTTTTTATTTAGGAGGCGTACAGTGGGAGTCTTCATTAAAAGCCTTTAACTTGATATGTTTAAGCTAAGATTTTTCAGCGAGTAATCTTTATTTAGTATTGTCTAAGAGTCTTGAATTGGAAAATTTGTGAACAGAGCCATGATCTAAGAACCTTATGTTAGTAAGTTGATTAGTTAGTTTCACATAAATCTTGAGTTGAGAGATTTGAATTAAGAAGTTTAGAAAAAGAGCTCCTGAATTAAGAGTTTTGAGTTTAGAGTCTCTAATTAAGAAACTTGATTAAAGAGCTTTGAAGTAAAAGTTTTAAGTGAGGAGATTTGAACTGGAAGTTTTAACCTAACAGTCTTCAGAAAGACGACATGTTTTGAGCTGAAGAACCTTTCGTCAAGAATCTGTGTTAGAAGAAAACTGAAAGTCTTTATTAAAGAGAGAGAGGAAGAATAATATAGTAACCTTAGGGAAGAGATTTAGTTTAGGAGGTTTGAGTATAGAATATTAAATTAGGAGGCTTGTGTTGAGAACTTTGAGTTAAGGTATTTGAATTAGAAGCCAGATGGATTGTTAATGATATAACGGACTCACCGTCTATCAAGTTTCTTTCAAGTTAACGGTAGCTTCTTCATGTATTGAACGCGGGTTGGCTCTGTGATAGGGCTCTAGGTCTTGAAACTGGGGTACAAGATTCGAATCCATGCGATACAACAAAATATTCCCCATACTTTAAGCTGAAGGTGCGTTATAAGAATGACAGTCAATCCCTTAACGTGGATAGTGGGTTGTAGGGTGCTGTTGACTGGCTGCCTTCCTTCTAATCAGTAGTTCAAAATTAGGAACGGCAGCAGATAGTCTTAGTAGCTTTGCATTAATACAAAATACAAATATAAATAGTTCATTTACTCTCTAAATTGAAGTAATAGAATCTGTACCGACTCGAAAATAAAGAAGTAGTACTGCACTTAAAATTCCAAAAAGAAACGGTACTAAGTTCCCATGAGTACCGGCAGAGTTTCACCCCTGTCTTTATATTAATATATATATATATCAACATTGAAGTCACCGTGTAGATATGTGATATTATAATAATCGCTATAAACGGGAAGATTTATTTTAGATATTTATTAAGATATATTACATTTTCCGAAGATCATAAAACACTTGTAAAATTGCAATAATACTTACCATTAAGCATTCTAAAATTTTATAGAAGAAGGTTTTTCAAAGAAGGTGCATGCGCGTTCATAGTATTTCGTTTCCTCGTCACAACATTGTGTGTGATATTTTATTTCCACCCTTTTTTTCACTAGGTTTCACTATTTTATTGCAGGCTAAAATTCAAAGATTTAGGCAAATTTTATCTGACCAGCTGACCACTACCGTCCATTCATTTCAATGCCCAAAAATATATACAACTTTCTACGCGTCGAACAAAGAGGGAAAAAACACTTATAAACTTATGTCAATTTAGATAAAACTTTTTAGTACCTTAGCTACTACATCAATCTAGCAAACATTAGGTAAGCTAGACTTTTTTTTGGCTTCGTGAAGTTAGTCACCCATGTTCAGTTAGAAATTTGAAATGTGTGCATTTAACATGCACGTCTCGACTGAACTCATTGTTTTATGTAATATATCAAATTTACGGTTAAAAAAATTCATTAATATCGGACTCGTTTCTCTCTGAGTCCACGTTTTGGTTAAAATCGGTAAATAATTTTCCAAGCAGGTTTTCATATAGTTACAAACAACAGAAACAACGGTAAGTCTACAGACATGCAACGCTAAAATTAGGGGTTCGATTCCCCGCGGTGTGCACAGCTTTTTTTGTAAAACAAACAAAAAACATTCGGCCTGGTGGTTAGAGCGCTCTACTCTCAATCTGCGTGTCGTGGGGTCGAATCTCCGTAACCGAACATGCTCGCCCTTTTAGCCTGGGGACGTTATAGGGTAACGTTCAATCCCACCATTAGTTGGTAAAAGGGTAGCCCATGAGCTAGTGGTAGGTAGTGTTGACTAGCTGCCTTCCCTCTAGTCTATCACTGCTAATTTAAGGACGGCTAGCGCAGATTGCCCTCGAGTTGATCTGTGCGAAATTCTAGTAAACAAAACAAATGAAACAGAAATAAAAACGACGTGAAATAAACATAAGAGTGACAAGTTCAAAACCGCAATAAAACGTTTATCTTTTTTAATAACCTTCATATGATGACTAGGGCTATGGTTGAAAGTGACCGGACGTGGCCGAGTTATTAGTATTTCGGGCTACGGATCACAGGATTTACGTTCGAGACGTGACGCCGCTCTTTCATCTGTGAGCGCGTTATAAAAGTGACAGCCAATCCCGTTTTTTTTATAAGTGCTGGTAACTAGCTGCCTTCCCTCTAAAAAACTTGGGACGGCTATCGCATTTAGTGCTTGAGTAACTTTGCGCTAATATCGATTTTTCAAATTTTGAAAGGTGATGACAATACGGTTTTTGACCTTCAATATATATAGAATCAAGGAGGAAATAGTATACGTGACATCCGACACATCAGCAATAACTTCTAGTTATTTTTTATACTTGTTTGGTACACGCTGCACGTGCAACATAAACTTCTAAGGTTTGGTGGTTGGGTATATGAGAAGCTACTTGCTTGTCTCTCTATCTATCTGTGCGTTTTATGTAAACATATTATTGTACATAGCTGTACTATATTGTATTTTGGTTCAGGTTCATATCAGAAACAAATTTTACTTCCAAAACAATTTCCATCTATATTTTTCTGTTCATAAGAGGTTGGGGCTTTGTCTATTGGTTAGTGTGTCGGTTTATGAACCCAAGAATCCGTGGCTTGTGTCCCGTTGTCGCAAAATTGTGTTCCACGCTTTGGGTCCAGTGAGAGCTTTATAGGAGTGACATCAAATTCCTCTATTAAATTAGAGTAGTTCAACAGTTTGCGGTTGGTGCTAGTGACTATCTGCCTTTCCTCTAGACCAGGGGTTCCCAATTAGAGATTTTGGCTCCCCCTGGGGGTGCGAAATGAGGGTCTAGGAGGTGCGCGGAAGATGTCTATACAAGGTCCGTTTTCCCTCAAATGTCACCAAGAGGAAATGTCTAATGCATACTTTTTAGGGGAGAGGTGTGGGGACTTCCTTAAGGGGGTGCGAGGGCCACAAAAGGTTGGGAATCACTCCTCTAGAATATAAGTTAAAAATTAGTAACGTTTATTGAAGATAACCCTAGTGTAGCTTTGCGCGATATTCTGAGACAAACAATTTACAGCATAACTTTTTTTTGCGATAGGACACGACAATGGGAATATATTTTCAATTTCGTAAACTATTGTATTTAAGAAAACACACACAAACACTTTAGTCTATATAAAAAATAAAATATGAAGATTTTAGAGTAGAGACATTGAATAACGTGTATCTTAAAATCACTCTTACGAGATAATGTAAACCAAGCGCTGTTTTCCTGAAAAGGTTTCATATTTTATGTTTGTTCAGAAACATATATGACGTAAATAATTTGACTTACTGTTTGAAGTATGTGCTTTGAATATTGTCACGAAAAGTGTAACATATCTTATAGTTTTTTCATCTCTAACTGTAACTAATTTTTATTTATTTTTCACGGTTTCTATACTTTTCGGAACGCCAACGAATTGTATACAAAATGTACCCTTGATGAGAAGAAAGTGAGATTCTTGAAACATTACTGATAACCAGAGAGGTATAAAAACAATAACCCAACCCTAAAATTTTGTGAAATTTAAACGAGGTTTGATTATTACTTTTGGGAATATTTTGGTCGCAATCATAAATAAATTTATAAAAATAACGATAAATACTCGCGTGTTTAGGCACAAAACACGACACACAATTATACAAAGGTAAGGCTTTAGTAACAAAAGTACTGAAGAAAAGGTTGCAGAAATATAAACAAAAAGTTATTTCTTAATATTCTACAGCAGATCTAACCTGAGAGTCTAAAATCATGCTGTAGTTTTTTTGTTTGTGTGTGTGTGTGTGTGTATTTTGTGTTTTGCAAGAATTCCAGAATCTTATTATTGGTTTGCTGGATTTTATTGTAAAAGTAATTAGTAATTTTGCAATACTTTGGAAACTGTAAAGACAGATGTCTAACAATTATTCAACTTATTATGTCTAAACAAAAACTAAAAACTGATCACTTTACATTAACAAAATACGTGTTGTGAAAAAAAAAATTTACACAGTAGTTTCGAGTTGAATTATTTTGGCAAGGTCTCAAGGTGTATTAGTTAATAAGTTAGGAAACTTAAATTTGTCAGGTTGAAAACACAACGTTATAAAACTACGCCCAGAGGTAGTCGTAAGAGAAAGATATAGCTTGACCTAGAGTTTTGTTTTGTATTTTTTATAGCAATACTTCCTGCTTTACACTTATTTGAAAGAACGTGTTTCAGATTACAAATGTAGGATAGGTGTTTCACACCTCTAGTTGCCCGGGTAGTATTGAGTTTGGGTATCGTCTGATTGTTATTTGCTCATTTAAGTTAATAAAAAGACATAACCTCTGCAATGAGAATTTTCTCATACCATTGTACTACTCCCAGTAACTTGAATAGTCAAGTGTTTCATTTCCTACTCGTTACAGAAAAAACCAAAGCACACAGTTCCAGTTACCTGTTATCCACAGTTTGCTCCCTAAGTACTGCTGAACTATCCTTTCATGGCTGAATATAAGATAAACAGTTCTTGGACTGATTGTCGACTTCCATAGGACAGTATTTGTAATGCCTTTCACATTATAAGAATATAGATTGTTGACTTTTGTTCACTGTTAAAATAATCAGTAAATTGGAACAAGTTTGACTTCTGTTACTAAATCCAACCGTCTATTACAGCAGTTGGCGATCACAGTTTTCCTAGTGGCAGAAGTACTTTATTCGACTGCCACTATACATAGGCTATGATGATAGACTTCTTTGAAAATCTAGTTAGAAACATGGTCTTTGATAAACACACTCTTGCTTAATGGTTATCCAATTTTATGCTCTTGTAAACATTGGTAAGACTCTTGCTCTTGCTCATTGTCTTATAGAGTAGACATATTATTATTTCACTGCATTTATAGGATTCAACCAATCATCTGAAACATCATATGGTTAGTATACTTTACATATGCCAACACACTATAAGTGGGTGTATGTGCGGATATAAATAACGTGGTCAGTTAGGAGACACTTTAAGAGGCTTATAGTGTATTTATATGAAATTCTTTGTGATATAAGACCTAATGTTTACTGGATTATCCCTATGAATGTAAAACAATATTTATTTGTTTGACTATGTAATCAGATTGGAAGGATAACAGCACTTGGCTTACCCAAACGTTTATGAGCGCAATCTTTATTACTATTTTTGAAAAAATGGAATTAATCCTCGCTAATAAAATTCCATGTTTAGTTTAGTCTATCAGTGTGAAATTATCATTTTGTAATTGAAAGATTACTATTTACGTTAGATATTTTCTATTATCAGATACGTGAGCGGGGGCAAACAAAGTAATGATATTATTCACTGAAAATAAACCCACTTTAAATAAATAGTGATCAATTTATTTGTTTTTCTCAAATTTATCTCTGTGTTACTTATGAGAGTGGTTACTTTTTGTTAAAGTTATATCTGTGTTACTGATGAGAGGTGTTATTGTTCTTAAAGTTATATCTGTGTTACTGATGAGAAGTGTTATTGTTCTTAAAGTTATCTCTGTGTTACTGATGAGAGGTTTTCTTTTTATTAAAGTTATCTCTCTGTTACCGATTAAAGGTGTTATTTTTGTTAAAGTATCTCTGTATTACTGATTAAAGGTTTTCTTTTTGTTAAACTTATCTCTGTGTTACCGATTAAAAGTATTATTTTTGTTAAAGTTATCTCTGTGTTACTGATGAGAGGTTTTCTTTTTATTAAAGTTATCTCTCTGTTACCGATTAAAGGTGTTATTTTTGTTAAAGTATTTCTGTGTTACTGATAAAAGGTTTTCTTTTTGTTAAAGTTATCTCTGTGTTACCGATTAAAAGTATTATTTTTGTTAAAGTTATCTCTGTGTTACCGATTAAAAGTATTATTTTTGTTAACGTTATCTCTGTGTTACCGATGAGAGGTGTTATTTTTGTTAAAGTTATCTCTGTGTTACTGATGAGAGATGTCATTTCCTTAAATCGGTCTAGCGCAGTGGAATAGTTGAGAAAAAGCCAAATCAAACATGTTAGTGTATTACTTTAAATAAGACTTAGTGATGAATCACTAGTAAATCGTGCTGACTGTTAATGTTTTAAAGAGGTATTTAGTAGCTATTGTTATGTTGATATTGCATGTGGTGTTTTCAACCTGAAGACATTTAGTGGCCCATGGTCTAAACGGTCAGGCAGGGATCCCTACGGATGAGCAAAGCCAGTGTCGTGGCCAAACCTTCAGGTGAGGGGGTTTGTTGAAAGAGTGATGGGGATTCACTTGCATATTTTGGTACAAAGTGTTACCTTGACTTATTTGTCAATTGACTCTATCAGATCTCTAGATGTGTAAACTGGCTTGTCTATACAAAACAATGGATAAACTGACAAAATTGTTTTTTATAAATGAAACTTTCCCTAAAATGCCATATATAAATAACATGTACTTGTTGAAGGTCGGGGAGTTACCCAAACGACACTGATAGCGATCCTTATTTAGAACTGTTGACCAGATAGCTGCGCTCGTCACCTGTTTAGCTACTCTTAACTAAATAGCGGGATCGAATGTCACACGTCACAGTTATAAGGTCCTGTTCAGCAGGATATTAGGGCTCGAACTTTAGGCTTTACAAACCGTTGCCGTATTATTAAGCCACATAGCTGTCAGTCTCTGTAGTATAGTAAACTATGTAATGGAAAGAAAAGTTGATCGAAACTCTGTGCAGTATTCACCAAACCCGAGACTTCTCATATACTAGGCCAAGGTCTAACGACTTAAGAGTATACAGTCTTAGTCTCTCTTTACACTTTGTACAAAGTATTCTAGACAAATACTCTACCAACTGAATTAAAAGTTTAATCCGTGACAACTTCTGGTAACGCTCTTTTTAACATTTCGAGCTACCACATTCTTCCCTTCTCACAAATTAGGCCCATCTTCTGGTCTCATCTCAAGGGCGTGAGACTACCATTAGATAGGTTTCAGTTTGTCTGTGATGATCCAGTTATATTTTCTTCTTCCTGGAGCAGGGTTTGAGCAAGGGACGTTTTGAATATCAAAGGACTACTATACTGGTCTGAAGGCTTCACACTTTTAACAGAAATAGCTAAACAACTCCTTATACATGTTATTCCACACATCCTACACTTATTCTCGAGCCCAAGGACCACACAATGAATTACAGAAATATCTGAAACCAAGTAAAAATGAAAGTCAACCCATTCCAGAACTTTACCTACACCGGCCATAGGATAACATTCATGGACATAACCCTGAAAAGGACAATATAAACAGAAAAAGGAACAAAAAAAAACGATAAGCCTCAATTAAAATAACAGTCAAGAAGGGAGGAAGAGGTCAAACATGCACCTGACCCTCCCAGGTCTACCACAAGAGCTAAATTCCGATGATGATCCGAGCGAGTGAGCTAAGAAGTTAACTAACTTAACTAGTACGGTATTTTTTAACAACTTGAACTACCACACCTATTCACATTTAAGCATTAAGTTTGTTCGCTTGAATTCAAAAATCCCTTTCCAAACTCAATATTAATGTGTTTTGAATATATACCCCTAAGCACAAGTAAATGAATTTATTAGAGAATAAAGAGCTACTTAGAAGGAGCTCAGTTAAGTTTATAGAGGATTTTTACTTGATAACCATTCAAATGTTTTACTTATCAAAGCAAACCTTATGAAGAGAAATGAGTAATAGCTAGATCTTTAGAAGATTTATAGTTGCCAATCGCTAGACAACTTTATTAGTTCCAGCGAATTCCCCGTAGAGAAATGGATGAATAAGTCTTAATACAGACAGTTAGACAGCTGATTCCCACACATATTATAATATCATTAATACATTATTTGTTCTCATATACGTCAACTATTTTTTAGGTCTCGCTATTATCAGGAGAATAATTGCATACGCATTTAAATTCTTTCTGAAATGATCCGTAGGCAGATGTCAAACTTATGTGTTAAGTTAATTCTCTGAGACCAATTTAACTACTGACAAGTTTATGTGGGTTCCATGTAAACACCAGTATCGTTCGGCTATCTGGGAATATGACATATGAAATGTAAATTGATTAATATGTTTAGGAGATAAAATCATGACTCAGCTTGTATTCCTTTCACTATGGATTCCAACATGTTTTCTTGTCGACCAGGTATTACGAAATGAGCTATAGTATTTCAGAGTATTCAAATACAATATAAAAAAAACACTGCAATGTAAGAAACGAAATATTGTTGTCGAACAAACATTAAATAATGTTGGATATATAGTATTTTGTTCAGATGCTGAACTATATATAATAACTAACACTTCATTTCAACACATATTACACATTAAACGGATTCACCAAGTGTATGCGTGATTGTGTGTGTGTGTGTGTGTGAAACAAAACTGTTGTTATTGAATACAACCGAGTTAATTTATGCTCATTATGTTTCCTGGTTAATTTGTAAAATAATATCTTAATAAGCCATTGACTCTACCTTCGTTATTGTTATCTAACACAGTTGAATTATAATGTATTGTGTGTGCTAGCTTTGATGTAGAATTCTCTTTCACTAACGTACCCCGAAGTGAAACAACCGAAATATGTGCAAATCTTTATATTTAACATTCTTAACCCAATGTACAGGACCATATGAAATGTTCGAAATGCTGTTTTGTTGGTATATTTTTATCCTATCATCAGTCTACAAAAAAAAAAAAAAAAAAATCCAAAGAAATTTTTGTTTCGTTAATTGTCTTTCTGTAATGTATGTATGTAATACCACGTCTGTTATTATATTTAAATTTTAAAGTTGTTTTGTTATAAAACTGGATGCAGACAACATTTGTGCAAACTTAGGTTGAAGTTGTTCCTTACCGTTGTTATGAGCAATGCAAGTAGAGAAAGTTAGCTTTATAGAAATTGGAAAACTAGGCATATAACGTGGCATCTAAAAACTAATACAGCAACAGGAGGGAGGCCCGGCATGGCCAGGTGGTTAGGGCGCTCGACTCGCAATCTGAGGGTCGCGGGTTCGAATCCCACCAAACATGCTCGCCCTTTCAGCCGTGGGGGCGTTATTATGTGATGGTCAATCCCGCTATTCGTTGATAAAAGAGTAGCCCAAGAGTTTGGCGGTGGGTGGTGATGACTAGCTGCCTTCCCTCTAGTCTTACACTGCTAAATTAGAGACAGCTAGCGCAGATAGCCCTCGTGTACCTTTGCGCGAAATTCAAAAACAAACAAACAAACAAGCAACGGGAGGGCTGGGTGTACAGCATGGCGATTTAGATAGACACTGAAACGAAGTCAGATATTATTTTTAGGGCAAAACCAGGTGGAAAAGATCCATTTTCAAATGATAATAAATACGTGTGTAATATTTAAGCAATTAGTAATTTAAGGGTTTGGTTTCTAGAGCTAATATAGGCATACAGACAAACCACTAAGTGAAAGAGTCTAAGGGTAGTCAATATGAGATTATTCAAACTGAACACAATGTGACATACTTCGAAAACAAATGAAAAACAAAAAACGAGAAAAGTACCCAGAATAGAAATGTGTGAATATTCCCTTAGAGGAATACCCCTGGTTCGATTACATTATGATTGGCGATCGTTGCCTTTAACAGTAATAATATTCTTATGCAATCACAAATAACCTGTTTGTGAAGGTTTGAGAACTTTAATGAATCACAACTGTCTGTTGAATGAAAAGAAGTGAAGTTTCAGCTCCTATACTGAGGCCGAAACGTCACTCCCTTTTCATTGATCAGGTAGTTGCAGGTCCATTAAAGATTTCAAACCTACTGTGTGTAGTCTGTCTAAAGTTCTACTGAAACAACAACCCATTTGTGTGTATATATATATACATACAAAATATTTGTATATTTAAAAAAAATGTATTTTCCGCCTATGAGAAAACACTAATATCGTTAAATTCTATGGGCGGATCTGATGGGGTGGGGGGAGGGCGGAGAGTGCCAAACGTTCGAGTGAGAAAGAGTCGTTCTCGGAAATTATAATTTGAGTTTCTATTTTTTTTTTCTTTGTACTCCAAAAGATAAAATAAATAAATGATTTTTTTTCGTAGTTACTCGTTATGTCTTTGAATGGTCATCGGGATAATATATAATTATCTTATAGAGTGAATGGACAGTAGAATTACCACTGCTTCAGTTTTGAAAATGTACAAATGAAAAAGGTAAGACAAACATCACTGTGAAAGATCCTATTAATATCTTGTATGTAAATACAAATAAGGGTTATTTCCATACATAACTTGTACAAATAAATAATACTCTTTCCTGGTGATTTTGTACATTTCAGGTTAAAGAAGAGATTTGTATACAATCGGCGCCACCTATAAAAGGTATTAAAATACACATTTCATCAGTGTAGAAACAAGAATGTATTTCTCATATATTTTTAGCGTTTTTAAATTATTATAAAAAGCCAGTTTAAGGATATCGTTAATATATCGCCCTAAGCTCATAATTATGTTATGTTTTCGTTAATATGTGACGAAAAAAATGCATACTGCTTTTTTTTTTCATCAAATTTGTGTCTATTTAGAAACTAGTGGAGAAGGCACAATCAAAAAATAACATGTATATTGACTTTCCTGGTGGTAGAGCAGAAAATAATGTTTTCAACATACTTATCGTTCATTGTTTTGGAAAATTTCCAAATCTCAAGCATGATTATAGCGTTTCATATGAAACGACCGAGGTATATTTTACAGTGAGATTACGAACGTTTCCTTGAGTCACAGCATGAAATACCCAAAAATTAAGCGTTGGTTAATTGTGAAAACTTTATCTTTGTTGTTTCACTATCTTTTCCAGGCACCCCTTCAATGGAAGCAGTTTCTCTAATCTTGTTTGTGAATCACGAAACAAATAAATTATAAGGAGTGTGTAGAGGGATAAAAAAATTATCACTAAAAGGCTCGAGTAATATCATCCATGTAGAAAATCTGAGATAATTCTAAAACACATGTCGTTAGAATTATCTTTTTTTTTCTGTTAGAGAATGATAATATCATCCACAACCTGCATGATAGCCATATCAAGAGATTACAGAATCTTGTATTATATTTCAAGGATTCTGGAGTTTCCGCCGGAAATGCACTGCATAAACACGGTATTGTGTTGCAGTCCAGATGTAACAGATAAAAATATCTGTATAAACCGAAAGCGAATAATGGAATAAACCAAATTAGTCGATGTTTGCTGGGTTTTTACAGAGAGATAAAACTACGACGTTGACTTATCTTTAACGTTACCTTTAGATAATCTTCAAACACTTTGAAATGGGGAGATAGTCACACCAGACATCTTCGTGTGTCGCAACATGTTTTCGTCGTCTATCAGTCACACTGAAATACTCTCACTGAACTTGATGCTAAAGGTGAAATAGGAAAGGCGTCTCTTCAAAATAAACAATGTATTTACTTTCTACAAATTATATGTACAGTTTTCCCGGACACCATTAGTTTTTTTCCTATGACAAGGTAATTTAACACATAACTATTTTGAACCACTCAAATGTCAAACGATAAAAGGAAAATATAAGATATACGTTCAATAAAAGAAAAAAGTTAATTTTGAGTAGCTCACACTTACTCCATCTCTTTCCTTATGGGGTCCGATCCTAGCCTAGTGGTCAGGTGTCGAAGGATCCGGGATTCGAGACGTGATGCCGCTGAACTCTTTTCAGCTATGAGTGAGTTACAAAACTGACAAAGAGTCGGACAAAACCCTTGTGACGGCGGTTTCTGCTGGCTGGTTGACCTTTGTCCAGCAGTTCCAAGTTATGGTTGAGTCGTAGGAAGTCTCTGATAAGGCTGTTTAGTCAACGTGTTGTTCAAGTTGTAACATTTCCATTCTCTTCCTACTGTTAATTCTCCACAGCTAAGAATACGAAAGGCAGAAACTTCAAAAGTGACGTGAAACTAGAACAATGTAAAACCCGATGAAAACATTTCAACAAATATTCAAGTGCACCATATTTTATTAATAAAACTTTACGATCTATAATTCAATTAGAATATCGCACTAAATCATGCACCTTTAAACAGACCCTTGAAATTATAATAGA
Organism: Limulus polyphemus; assembly: GCF_000517525.1. Classification (NCBI taxonomy): domain Eukaryota; kingdom Metazoa; phylum Arthropoda; class Merostomata; order Xiphosura; family Limulidae; genus Limulus; species Limulus polyphemus. The sequence continues at coordinate 516,619 of NW_013665959.1, read as the reverse complement.
AAATAGAACATTTGTTATTAAATGCAACTTCGTAACTACTAAATATAGCGATACATTATTAAGAACTTGTGATCAAAAATAAGCCAACTACAGATCAGAACTAAAATAAATTAAGTATCATATAGGACATAACTGAAATAATTTACATAACATAAATTCATGAAGATAACGTTTTAAATGAATACGTAAAAATACAAAAAAAATCCTTTAACCACTCGAATTCATTGAATCATCGATTTGGGTTCTCCACTATATTTGCGACTATTCATTTTATTCAATTTTAGTATCCTACCTATACACCAGAACTAAACAATTTAAAATAATATACCAATTAATGAAAACAACGTTATATGTAAAATTCAAGAAAATTAAATCCTGTAACAATTAGACTGCATTGAATTAACAACTGAGTTTCCCAATTTTTCTGTAAGCATTCCGTTTTCACTTTGTTCAGTTTAAATCATTGGATAAACAAAGTTAAATTATATATAGAAAACATTATTAATTATAAATTCTACATTATCTTATGACTTGGTACATAACAATTCATTTAATTAAGTCATAGTTTAGTACATTATCAACAAAGAAATAAAACAATAGATCATATCATTTAATCGCCGGCGTTGGCTCAGCGATAAGTCTGAAGGTTTATAACGCTAAAAACTGGGTTTCAATACCCGTAGTGGGCATAGCGCAGATAGTTAGTTCATTGTGTAACAAACAGTATTTGTCCTTTAATCGTAAACATATATTTAGCTTCATTTAATAAAATTTACGCTAAGTAATTCAAAATAAACTGTTTATTTTTATCTATATCAGGGACACTGAATAAATATTATTAATTAGTATAAAAACCCATCAAAAATGACGATAAACCATTGTTGAATAATTAACGAAAATTATAGAATTTAACTAAAACAAATTTGTCTGTACTTCCAAAATGCACCGACTGTTCACTTATTTTATCAGTCTCGAAGTAATTCTTTAATCACCACATTTTTAGTAAAAACTACGCAGAAAAAAAAATGAAATGTTATCGTGAAAAAGTACGTGTGCACTCTGAAAGAGACTTAAATAGCACTCTTGAGCCTTTTCACTGTGTTCTCGGTCAGGAAGTAAAAACATAGTGCGGTCATTATGACACAAATTTTCAATTCTTTCGACTGTACAAAGGATAAAAGATATTTGTTAGTAATACACGTTTATTTTTCTTTATATTTTAAGTCTAAGTTAAAATACCAAAAGAATATTTATTAAGTAAAATTTATTTACCACTTAAAACTTTTTTAAACACTGACTCTATAATGTTAGTAATAGTAGGCCTATTTGTAGTCTACTTTAAGCATTAGGCCTAATGCGTAAAACGTAAGGCGTAGCTGAAACACTACTTGGTAAATTTTATTTTGCTTTTGGCTACAACTCAGTGTCATAAAACTTCTAAATTAAACTATTTTGCTGTTATTTCACCTAAGTTATCAAAATATAAAGAATAAAAAATAAACCTTTCTAACAAATGAAAATGAATATTGAGCATTCAACATAAACACCATAGTTAGCATAAGAACAATCAGGTGACAGTTTTGTTGCTAAGCGACGAATTGCAATAACGAGAGCGTAGTTATGATGTCAATATTTATTAATGGATATATATTGCTGAACAAAACAATAATTGGAATTATTGAATTTTGCATTTCAACATGATACTGTCGTAAATTTAAACTGACCCTTCAACAAGAGAGCGGGTCTTTGCACATTCACAATCTGCTAATCGTCAGCAAACTTACTTTTTCAAGGAAGTTCTCAACAGGAATGTAGATTATATCCATGTAAATCTTTTTTCTTCTTCTGATAATTTCCATAGAAAGTTCTGCCTCTTAATAAGAAGGAAACAGTAGTTATTACATTATAAAATTGAAGTATTTTTAATCAATGGAATTTTTTGTTCTATAAAAGTTATCTAACAAAGAGAAACTCAAGATATAGTATTTAAAATATAAACTCAAGACGAAAAGTTTAGGTCTTAGCCAACAGTTCTTACCAATCGTTGTAGGCAAACACTAGAAAGAATATTGCCAGAATAAAATTGCTCAGAGATGGAAGGTGATCATGTGGACCAAATCATTCCCTAATCCATACCGATATTCCTGTTGCTTTACGGATCTCGTATTGTGTTATAGTGTTATTGACATAGAATAATGAAGTTCTGACACTTGCAAGCTAACTTTAATAACTATGTTTTCAGTTAGCGAGCTTTGGGCCGTTCTATATAACGTTAAATATACCTTTGAAAAGCATAGCATTCACAATGAATTTGATCCATTTTGAGTAACTTCCATGGTAAAATTTATCGTTATTTAAGTTGCTGACTTTTTTTTTTTCAAAACAACAAACTTTTGTTTTGATCTGTTACGGCTTTTGAAAAAAAAAAAAGCTCTTGTGTCAAGGTAGTATGTTACATCTAAAAAGAAAAACGAAAACATACATAACAAGAATTGCCAGACTAATTACTTCACCGAGTAGAGAGGAATTTACACAATTGAAAACAATCAGTCTTCGTAAGTGTTAACTTATTATTCGGTTTCACTTTAAGAAAACACTTATAAAGAAATATTTTGTTTCACTAGATGCATTTGTCTTAATTTCTGAAACATGTTTAATAAGTGTTACAGGTATCCAAAATCCTTGTAAAATCATAAAGAACTCGGCTGAAAAGCGCAACGTTCATTACAATATCACATATGTATGTGTACATGGATGTAGCCTAATAGTATGGATATTAATAGATAGGTATGAGGCTTAAAAGTATGGTTCTAAATATATATGTACTTATATGTATGTATAAGGCCTAAAAGTATGGTTATTAATATATACATATGAGACCTATGAATAAGGTTATTAGTATATATATATATATATGTGTGTATATAGATTAAAAGTATGGTTTCTAATAGCTATGTATTTGTGTAGCCTACAATATGCAATAAACTACTTGTGGGTATAAGCCGTTCTTCCAAACTATATATCGAAATCATTAGGAGTGTTGATGAAGGTATTTTCTACATTTAAAGCTAAAACTAAATAGTACTAAAACATAAAGAAAGACATGAAACAGAGAAATAAAGTTGATGATATAATAGGAGATTACGGAAGAAACGAAATAAGTATCTTTGTTTTGTGTTAGGTCAGCTTGTTTCAATGAAATTAATGTGACCGTTAGTTGATTGTTTTATAGTAGGTAAAGATAGTTGTGCTAAATGTCGATTTTAGTGAACTGAAATAGCTAATACATTAACATATTGCTTCGTTCAATGTTTTATTCGTTCATGTATCATACAATGTTATTTGCTTTGCTGTATCTATCTTAACATGAGTTGGATGTGTATTTATGCACAAATACTAAAATATTATCAATGTATAAATTACTTACAATTCAGCAGAATAATACAGTGTTTTTTACTTATCAGTGTTTAATGAATTCAAATCGAATCAGAAACACAGAGGGGAAATAGGTCACAAGATAAGCTGTTTCATCAAAATATTAGTACGTGACATCAGACAGATCAATGAGTTTCAGCTGTATAGTGCTGTGTCACTCGTTACACGCATAAGCTTGGATTATTTCTACATTTATCATATCATGTTGCTTTATCGGAGTGAATAAATAGGATTTCCGATTGTCACGTGGAGTACTCTCGCTTCTGTGTTAACAGCGCATGAGCATACTACCAAAGTTTCCTTCTAGCTCCTTATCCTGTAAAAAGCGAACAACACGTGTACATGTACATATGTGTATAAACATGAGGGTGTGTTTCGCACATGATTCAGAAAAGATACAAGAAAAAGATTCACACGCAAATAGTTATATATACATACACACACATTTACATACAAACATATAAATACACACATACACATATTTATATACATACATATATATATATATATACACATTTACATACAAACATATATATATACGTACACACACACATATTTATATAATATACATACACATGTATATACATATACACACATTTACATACAAACATATATACGTACATAAACACACACACACACGCATATATACATACGTACGCGCATCAAAAATAATAACTTTCAAGTCATATAATGTATACACAATGTAAAGGAAATAAAAGTTACAATAATTACAAACTTAGACTTCTTTCATTTGTGTAAACGTATACCAACTATAATATAACATTTCACTCTAAGAATCAAGAGTAATCTAAGCTCAGACTTTAAAACTTTCTTTTACTAAATAATTAACTTACTCAGCTTAAATCTTTTTCTTTTTATTAAAGCAGTTTCGAAGCTTCACTGGTTATTTTTCAGGGGCAAAGTTTACATAAACAAGAGCAGTTTACTTAAAATCGAGATTAAATGAATTAAAACGATTATTTCAATACGAAAATTACGTAAAAACATACAACTACATATATCTCCTTAATGAAAAAAGCTTAGATAAATGCAACTGAATAAACGTTAGTTGCATAGAACATTTTATAATATTATTACATTAAAAAGCTACACTGAATAAAATAATAAAAATATTTATTTTATATTCAAAAACAAATTATTACTTATTTGCAACAAACACTCGAACACCTTCGTGAACTTTTGGCTTACCACTGGACTCTGAAAGATGCATGGTATCTAGTTATACAGTTTTTTTTTTGTTTTCTTTGTTTTGCTAGATATCCTCTCTACGTTTTCCATGGAAGCAGAAAAAAACAACAATGCTCGCTAAAGTGAGCATTTAGTACAGCAACGGGCTCAGAAACCACATCTCAAGCCAAACTAAAGCAATGCTCTTCTCCGTAAAGTGAAAACTATGGTTGCGAAATAGAGTCCTTCAACCCAAAATACCATAGTGATTAAGCTTGGTATATCTCTTGATGTAGTTCATAAGATAATAAACAAGAAATTGAAGTTGACTACTCCAACGTACTTTTGTGCTTCTGGTCTAATTAAATGTCGTCTTGAAAGTTTTCATCCACATACAGTGAAAAATTTGTAAAATGTTTGTCAAAATTTGTCTCTAAGTTTTATTTTGCTGTTATTCGTAGAAGTTTGTTAGAATAAAAATTTTCGTTTCATTACCATCAAATTGAGTACTATCAATGATGCAGGAAGAAGTTCTAAGAGAACTATAAGATTTGGAAGATAGTTCTCACGTGGGCGGAAACTCTTACCAGGGGTGTAGTGCTGCCAGAGCGTACCGAAATACTGCTCCGACACCTAAGACAGGAGCTGGGGCTCAACACTTCAAAAATTAAAAAATATATTACACAGTTAACACCCGAATTTAAGTGTTTTTCATAACCAAACTCCCAAAGTGTCAGGGAACATTCTGGTCATTTGTATTCTTCTGTGCCCACCGGTAGAGCTCTCTTGGACCTTCTAGCACACACTCTATCACTCTCCCTTTGACTGAAGAGCGGTAAAATGTGATTTTTTGTTATACATCACGTGGTTAACACACAGGTATGGTATTAAAGCACTTAGTGCTTTATTTGTTTAAAACTAACACATTTTAAAAGACTTTACGTAATATACAATGAAGATTGCTGATCTTAGTTATCCGTATTGGCAAGACAGTAGATGCGTAAAGCACTGTAAAAGTTGTTAATACTGTTTGAAGACTATTGTTGTTATAACTGAAGTTGAAAAAAACAAAAGTATTGTATACATGGAACCCTTGTTGTTTTTGTTCTTAACTTGCTGCTTAATTTAATGGAAGTTGAGTTGCGCGCTTCCTCTCGTATTCCAGTTATTACTAATCTAAGTAATCTCAAATAATTAGTGCTTCAAATATTTTCTTTATTTAAAATGAACTCACAAAAATGGAAATTAAGTTTTGAATCTGAAATATGTACCCTGATTGTGACATCACACATCTGACAAATTTTAGCAGGGCTCCAGCAGTATATAATTTAGCACTACACCACTTACATAACATTTGCAAAGATATATTGTTTTCCGAAAATATCATACTCTTATAACTCGAAAAGTGAAAAATCGCGCGATAATGCGATAATGTATGAGATATTATGACGTATTCTGTTAGTGTTTGAAGGATTTGTTTGAATCGTGCAGTGAGTTAGTAAAATTTAGTAGTAACAAAAGAAGTAGTAATAGGTATAGTAAATCTTTTCTATGTTATTTATTTGAAATCTTCGTGAACTAATAAAAATATCTTAATATCGGGAAATATATCTTCGTCTGTTGGAACAAAAGTTATCATTCTTTTTATTTTAGTCTTAATGTAACTTAACATTATTCAGCATGAGGAAAAACAATGCAATACAATAATAGACGTCAAGAATGATATGTTTAACTTAAATTTCTAAGCAGTATAAATTTTATAGGACTACAATATTAAAACACCTACAATAATAGTAATGATTTACAGATAACTAAAGGAATTGTTTCAGAAACAATGTATACATACATATTGTGATTGTCAAAATATTAATAAATCATTAAGTTCCGTGTTCACTAAATATAGAATGAGTGAACTTAACATTATAAAAAATACGTCTTGAGGATAATGAAATATCCACACATTGTATATCAGCAAATCAAGATAACTAGCCAGTTCGAAGTAACGAAAAACAATTATTTGTTGGTTAATAGTTGTTTTGGGAAATTCTTTGCTTGCACAAATGTATACTTGAGAAAATATGTGTCAGGAGAGTTTCAAATCAATGATTCTTATATCACAGATAAATTCATTTCATTAAATAAACTACTCAAATAAAGTAAATATAATAAGAACATCACAGAAACAGTTATCTTATCGTGCATGTGTAAATCTAGTTTGAAACAACAACAATACTCTGTCAGAGTAACAGCACATCACTAGGATCCTAGTTTAGAAAAACAAAACAAGTCTCTTAAAGTAACTGGTTAGTGTATCACTATGAAGCTTGTTCAGAAAAAAAAGCAATGTCTTTCTAAATAACAGCTATTCTATCACTGTGAATTTAATTTAGAAAAACAACAACAACAATATGTATGTCACAGTAACTGTTAGCATGTCACTATGAATCTAATTTTGGAAAAAAAAAACACAGCAATACATATGTCACAGTAACAGTTAGCATGTCACTATGAATTTAATTAGAAAAAAATACATGTCCCTCTAAATAACAGCTCTTGTGTCAGTATGAATCTAGTTTAGAAAAAGAAAACAGCCATAAATCTGTCACAGTAGTAGTTAGGGTGTCACTCATTATAAATAACGGCATTTGTGTCACTATAAGTCATGTTTGAGAAAAAAATCAATAAGTCTGTCAAAGTAATAGCCTGTCACTAGCAATATAGTTTAGAAATAACAAAACAATATGTCCCTCTAAATAACCGTTATTGTACTGTATGAATCTAGTTTAGAAATAACAACACAATATGTCCCTCTAAATAACCGTTATTGTACTGTATGAATCTAGTTTAGAAACTAACACACAATATATCCCTTTAAATAACAGTTATTGTGCTGTATTAATCTAGTTTAGAAGTAAACAGACACAATATGTCCCTCTAAATAACAGTTACTGTACCAGTGCGAATCTAGTTTAGAAAAATAACAACACACATGCAAACACTAAGTCTGCCAAAGTAGCAGTTAGCATGTCTTTATGAATCTAGTTTAGGAAAAAACAACAACAAACGAAGTTACTGTAAGTTCCCCGAACTAACAATTATCGCGCTAAAATAAGTTTAATTTAAAAAAAAAAGAAAAATTTCTGGAAGTAACAGTTATCGTTCCAGAATAAATCTGGTTTAGAAAACCTACTGGTCTTTTAAAGCAACAGTTATTGTAAAAGTCTTAACCTAGTTTCGATTTACTAGTGGCTCAGATGTAAGGCTGAAAATTTGTAACTCTAAACATTGTGGGTCAGTATCTGGTGTGAGCACAGCACCTATACTTATAGCCTAACGAAAAGCTTTGCGTTTAACAACGAAATATACAATTATAAAACAAAGTTAGACCTTCTAAGTAACAGTTATGGTGTGAACACAAACCCACCCTTAAAAAAAAAAACAAAAGCAAGACATAATACCCTCATCAAAGTAATGGTTACACTGCCAGTAGACATATTGCTTTAAAAAACAAAAACTTCCATTAAACCACTAGCTATCGTCTAAGTTTGTATTTAGATTTAAAGATCAAAACAACGAGTCTCTCAAATTAACAATTATCATGTCACAATCAATCTCGCTTAGAAGCAAAAACAATGAAAACCTTGAAAGTAACATTTATTGCGCCACTAAAAGCCTAGCTTAGAAATAAAACAGTTAGTTTAAAATTTGATTTTTAATTTAGAAGAAAAAATTTAATAAAACACAATAAGTCTCTTAAGTAATAGTTCTTGTGCCAGTAATGTTCTATTTTATAATAACAAAATACACACAATGTGTGTTTTTACAATAACAGTCACCGTTGCAGTATGGATCTAAGTTAGGAAACAAACACCAAAAAAACACTTTCAAAGAAAATGCCCCCCCCCCCTCAATGGCTCAGCGGCAAGTCATTGTTCTTTTAACGCTAAAAATCGGGTTTCGGTTCTCGTGGTGGGAAAAGCCCACACAGTCTATTGTGTAGCTTTGTGTTTTACATTAAAACCAACCAACAAATAAATCAATGTCTAAAATATCGTGCTAGTATAACTCTAGCTTAGAAAAAACACATCAAAGTAATAGTTATTGTATCGGTATAAATCTAGTTTGGAGAAAACAAAACAAAGAACAAAACGCCCTTCAAACTAATAGTTATTATAGAGGCATAAACCTAGTTTACAGTAGAGGTCAACTAGATGTCATAAAACGTCATCTGGGGGGCAGATTTAAAAAATCGTCAAAGGGATCGTTGAAGGGATCAAATTAAAGCTATGACATTACAAAAGTTATAAATATGTATTAAAATGCATTAAGAATTGCAAAGGTCGTGTAGAGTTCAGAAACCATAAGTTATAGGTAACCATCCTAAAATTGTCCAGAAATTTGTAAGAGTTCTGGATTAATTAATATTTCTAATGGTTGCTTTTCTTGCCCTTTGTTAATTCCTTTATAATCATTTCATGTTGATCCGGAGTCTATTTTATTCTCCACAATAGTGAAACAACAAATATTTAATTGCTGTGGCGCTTAAACACCGGATCAATGATCATAGGATTATTATAAACATTTCGAAATTATACATTGTAGAGACGTATCTTTTTGCTGTCCCTTTCATGCACATTGACATTTTCCACACTTTTGATTTTTGGAATGTAATAACATCATTTTGATAATTTTGCACACAGTAAATGAAGTTAATATTTAGAGATATCATATTATACACGTTTTTTTGCATGTTAAGGCAAGTCCTCATTTAAAGGTTTCACTGCATTCTGTGAAATATAGTTATGAATTTTAATTATTAGAATATGAATAGTAGTTGGACCTACGTCCTCCACTCATCCTTCACTTTAAATGTAATATATATTATTACTTGGTATTATCCCTTTTAACGTGTATTTTTTTAAAGAGAAAGGCATACATTCCTACCTACTGTCTTATCTCAGTTGTGTGTTACTTACATCCTCAATTTCTTGAGAGATTGCTATATAATTCAGCGCAAAAAGAATGCATAATTTATCAAACTGATGTACTGTATTTTGTAGAAACATAAATGAAAAGCGAAAAAATAATTGTTTTAAGACAACACTTTTTATCAGGCAGGCGGTAGCACTACCTATGTAGGGATGGCTGGGATTGTTCATCGACGTGGTATTTCCTCAATAGGTCATCAGAACTTTACAATACTACACAGTATTTCCTTAGACAACACTTTTTATCAGGCAGGCGGTAGCACTACCTATGTAGGGATGGCTGGGATTGTTCATCGAAGTGGTATTTCCTCAATAGGTCATCAGAACTTTACAATACTACACAGTATTTCCTTTTATAACAATATCTGTGTAATGACTGAGTAACAAGTTCTGGGAACGTTTTTAAGTATCATAACAAAAAGTTTAAATTTCTTGTTCTTCTTTCTTCTGCTACTTTTTATTACATGATAACTCCAAACCAAAACAATGGTGTCAACCATTTTCACTGAGGTAACATAGTTTTAAACTGAGTATCCGCTTTTAAAAGTATTATTATTAACTTGCAGTTATAAAAACAAATCATAATTCTAGTGTAAACGGTGTTGTCAATACAGGAATTTGGTGTTCCTTAAAATATCTTAAGTAGAGGGTGAAACAGGAATTACCAGCCAATAATAGATGAACAATAATATTACAGTTAGAACCTCATTGTATTTAGAACTTCGTTATAAATACAACCTTCCTATGTCTATTGAAACACTGCATTAAAAACAACAACAAGCAAACAAGTAAAGAAAAACTTTTCAAAAATGACGTAAATGCAAGGATGGGTAATATCAATCATTCAAAAATAATGCAAACAAGAATTGAAGGATTGATATTAGCCATCCCTACCTTTACTTTCTTTTTTGAAAAGTTTTTTCTTTACTTGTAAATGTTTAACTGACTTGACTTCGCTCGATACAGTTCATTTATTATAGGAAACGGTTGTAACTTTTATCTCATTGACGTATAATATTAACAAGCGATGTTTTTGTTTTGTTTCTTCATTTCAAGTGATATTTTATGTATTTTAAGAAATTAATAGAAAACCAATTTGAAAACAAAAATTCGATACGGGCATGAAGTTGGAACCTTATTGTTAGGTAAAGTAAAATTTCGTCAGCTTCACGTTGTATATTTTAGTAACGTAAAAATAAAGAGATGAATAGGATACCTGTGTTGGTTGATTGTTATTACTCCAAAACTTGAAAAGTTTTTTAATTATTTTATCGACTAATAAATGAGCTCATACACAAAAATGTATACACGTAAAAGTGTAAAGTAATAGTTCTTACTTATGGTGATATCTATATTTCATACATATAGAGGTTGAATACGTTATATTAAAACGATTTTCGAACCTCACCATGTCGTTACAGACCATGTCACCACATTAGTTCATGCTATATCTTCTTTTCGATATCAGGTCAAATCGATGGGTGAAATGATCTATTTATGAACTGCTCACGCTTTAGTGTATATTAGCTCAAGTAAATGGCCACATTTAATGGTAAAGGTTTTAAGAAGTTTGTAAGCCATAATATGAATCCTTGTGACATCATGACAATTGAACATTTTATAGAAAGAGAGGTGATATACCCAGGCATTTGAGCTTGTTTGCAGTAAATACATGAAGAAACACGCCAAGTTATATTCCACAGTACATTAACTCTTTTTATTGAACTTTATAAAGTAGGCATATATATCAGCATGTTTGTCAACCACAAAATACTCCATTAAAACTTATGAATTCAAGGACGTGATTCAATGGAGAAATTTTTGATGCACAAGATTAACTGTACAGTAAATTATAACTCCAAAACTTTACGATTCAGTTTCTTGCAAAAACAGCTATAAGGTGTAGAAAAATGAGATGTTTTTAAGTCATGATAGAACGTGATCTTCGTACAGAGAGTAGCTAAGGCGACAACATATTTAAGATATTTTCTGCTCTACATTTGGCTAGTTTTTACACTGGGTACAAGAACGCAACGTCGGTCAACATGGAATATTACTGTGAACGTTGCATTCCCTGTATCTGTTTCCAACGCATATTTTGCGATGTTAAAACTGAACTCATCTTCTGTTCATAAAAAAATAAAGAAGCGAGAGTATTATATGTATTTACTTGCAGACGCTCTTTTTATGGCAGGCTGCTCAAGCACTAGCACAACTTCTTTTCATCAAACCTGTCGCCTGGAGCGCTGTGGTTAGTCTAATTACACTCTTCTGGTGATATAGGATCTTAGGTTTTAGGCTGTGTTCGTGAAATGTCTCTAAAGTTTTTTCTGCCTCTTCCTTGTTTTTGCAGCGTTGTTTCGAGCTCCTTTAGACTCAACATGTCCGAAACGTTATCAACAAACCTAAGTAAGAGGTACAAGGAGTCCACAGAAGTGCTAACATCTTTTAATTTATGCAACTATGCCTATTCGTGATGTTGTAATAAACATTAGGAAAATAAAAACGTTCGAGTGATTATGAAATTATGAAACGAGGTGGAGACAAATTAAGGCATAAAAAATTAACCTTTAGACATATATATGGAGAATAAAATATTAACAGTAATTATCAGTAAGGTTAGTCTGCAGTTAAAACATTAATCAACGGAGATTAAATATAATACTTTTGTATGGAAGTAAAACTGTTAAGTTCCTTTTATGTTACATTAATTAGAAAATTAAAGAGTGACTCCACAATATTCCCAGCCTCCGCCCACTATACTGAGATCATTACAGTAATAACAGGAACGGCACCACGCTTGTGAAATATTCAACCGCTAGAGGTGTTTCGTGAGTGAATCACTATAGCCTGATTGGACACGTACATTATTCTATGACAAAAATACATAATAGTTATCAAGACCCGCATGAAAAAAGTCACAGTATATCAGGTATAAAACGCGCTTACGGTGTGAGATTAAACTGTGAGAAAATAGTTTTTGAACACTTAACAAACAAATATTTCAAATGTGAGAAAATATAACGTTTTGTAAAATACTTTTGTACACATAAGTGCAACATCGTTTTGTGCACTAAACACTCATGTATACATGTTAAGTTTTAACTGTGAAAATTATTTTTATGCATTTAATACTCACCTATGTGTAAGATTGAGCTGTGATAAATTACAGCTCTCTGAGAGTTAACACACATGTATGATTAAAGTATGAGAAAGTACAACTTTCTGTGCACTTAACACACATTAACATGTAAGATTGAGCTGTGAGAAAATACAGCTTTTTGTGCAACTTAACACACACACATGTAAGATAAAGTGTGAGAAAATACAGATTTTTAAACAAATTAATACATATACATGTAACATTTAAGTGTGCTAAAATATAGGTTTATGTACACTTAACACACACAAAGATGTAACATCAAAGTGTATGATAAAATTAAGTTTCCTGTGCGTTTAACACACATATACATGTAATATTAAAGCATGAGAAAATACAGTTAACGCACATATAAATGAAATATTAAAGTGTGAAAAAATACACTTAACACACACACATATATGAAATATTAAAGCGTGAGAAAAGACAGTTTTTGTGCATTTAACACAAATATACGATAAAGTTTAAAGTGTAAGAAAAGCCAGTTTTTTAATCCCTTCTATACGTTTATGACTATGAAATTAAAAGCTTTGCCACAAACATATTAACTTGGAATCAAAATGATTCTTTCGCTTTATAAATTTTGCTGTAAGGATTTTTAATCTGTGTAGTTGCATGTAATAAGCACAAATCTTCACTGACAAATGTTTTGCAAAAAAAAATAATATAAATACTTTAGAAAGCTAGCGTATTAGTGTATAACATCTGTATATAAAGTATGATGAGATAACATAATACTACAAGGGCATATTTCCATTACATGTCCAACAACTGGCCTAACGGGTTCTTTAGCATAATATCATGAAGACATGATGGAAATTTTTAAAAAAATCGAGCGTTATTGAACAGTTTCTTGCATTGTTTCTGATAGAGAATTGAAATATTCCGATTCAAAATTCAACCAGAGATAGAGGTGTCGCTGTTTGTAAAAGATAAAGGCGCTTTGCACAGATATAGTGAAAAAACCTCTTAATGGGTTTAATTTAATCCTTACGTTACTGTGTCGTTTGATTAGATTGTTGAAAACGTCTGACGAGTAAACGATTAAAATCCATTAAGGAGCTAGGTACCAAATAGGTTAGCAAAAATATGTTTTACATAAAGACATTTTCAGTGATGAATTGATATTGTTTCAATATGCTGTTTGATATTTTAAAAGATGGAAGTGAATTTAGGATTTTACGTCATAAATTTGTTTCTAGTTTTGCGTTTACAGTTACAACCATTTTCGATCGATACTTCCATGTACAAGGCTACTCATTCGCGTCGTGATCTGCTGTGTTCCATCTCCATCATAAAATAGGCGTTGTTCGTATCGTCTTTAAAATTTACTCCTGTGAGCAAAAGAAACATGTGCAATTATCGCTCGTCATTCGTCCATTTTTTTTACGAAAGAACTAAAATAGTTTCGTAAATTTAAAGGAGCCTTTCGTGCAAGATTAAGTTAATATTCAAGGTAATATAGATATACACTGGCTTTACTGCACGTTTTATTGAAGTATTGCAACATAAACAAGCGGTTAAAGACGTCAATAAAGAGCTTGATAAAGGTCTTTCAACTGTATCGTTTCTAAAATAAGACGGTGTTCTAACAAAATGGGGGTCATGGTGGTATGCTTCAAAACGTAAGAGTTGCATGATATGACACATACATCAGTAATATATATATAAAAGTCAGAGTTGCTATTTAATTGAAATTCACAAGAAAATGAAGAGATATTAAACTTATTTCAGTTACAAGCATGTTACAAAACAAAAACCTGTCACACGTGAGCGACTTTTTGATAAACAAGGGCTGGATGTGGCATAATTATTAGGATGCTGGACTGTGAATCCAAGGATCCATGGTTCGTGTCCCTCTGACACAAAATGGCGCCTCGCACTTTGGAGTTGTATGTGACGGTCATATCCCACTATTTGATTACAGTAGCATAAGAGTTGGCGGTGGATGCTGTTGACTAGCTACCTTCTCTTTAGTTCATGTGTTCAAGAATAGGGATAAATAGCGCAGATAATTCTTGTGTAACTTTGAGCAAAAATTCCGAAATAAACAAATTTAATAATCGAAATTGATCATTGTGATATGATTTAGAGAAAAATGTCAATACTCCAAGATAGGATCAAATATCACCATAAAAATAAACATAAGGCACATAATAACATTAACAAGACTATTTGAAGATAGATAATAGAGCAGACAACTCAGACTTTATCAAGATATGCACACTTATTCAAGCTTCATATGAACACATACACACATACGTAACAAAGAAATTCACACATAGAAATTAAAACTATAAAGATCCTATAATACTATAGAAACGCCTAAACGCATAGTGATAAACTTACGTAAGTAAAGGAACAACATTCACTCTATAACATACCAAAATACCCACTCTACTTATATACAGCCACAGGAGACGCGGCTTGAGGCCTACCAAAAGAATAGATGGAAGAATTCCAAATAGAGTCAGAAGATTATGAAATGTAAACCCCCACTACAATACTACCCCAACAGAAAAAAAAATGCCATCAGGAACTTAAAGAAAGAGAACATCATAACAATTTAATAATGGCTGGAGACGGCTTAAATGGGTAATGAAGAAAAACTTTAATATAAGTTTAACATGACAAAA
>NW_013665959.1:483933-501202 GCF_000517525.1 Limulus polyphemus | reverse complement strand
AATCATAACAATTTCATCAGCAGGTAAAGATAATGTCACTGTAACCATGAGTAATGAGGAATACACCACCAAGCTCCAAACTTTAGTTAAATATTGTCACTATATTCAACCAGTGTATGTCTATTCCAGAGGAAGGTTAACCAGTTCATCAAGAAACATCAAAATGAACTTGGAACGGATGCATTCCAACATCGTACACTACATCACAGTACACCTACACAAACAAGGTCATCCCATACTTAACAGCGTAGGTTAAACGTGCCACCCCTTACGTAGACAGATTGTAGGTATAATATCACGATTAACCGGTGCTACATTATTAAATAATAAGAATAAAGTCCACTTTATAGATAGTATAAAACCAACCACCATAACCTAAAGGAATACAACGATACTATCCAATCTATTCGCTAACGTACCAGCCCTGACACACTACAGTTTGAAAATCATACTTCCAACAACAAGAAGGTCAAGCTATGGGCCCACTCCTATCACAAATACTCAGTAACCTCTACATCTGGAAGATAATGACCTCAAAACAGTCGCTAAGAAATGTTAGCGATACATTTATAATATGGCCATACATTAAAGACGGAATTCAAGAAATCAATTAAATAGTAATAGACTGTACAAAGAAACAAACACTTGTGATGTTAAATTGTGTAGTTACCTGTGATAATGCAGTAATATCTACATATATTAATATGACCTAAAAAACAAGAACAATTTAAGTTTGTTAACAAAGACTTACATTTTCACAATATTGTGTTGAAGCGGAACAGTTTATATTTAAAGATCTGAGTTCAGTTAAATATATTTTTACATTAATAAACTCGACATTTCTCCACGAACGTAATTTTCTTTTCATGTAACACTAATATGTTCTCCGTTTAACGCTCCAATTTGAACAAATGAAATAAAATAAAATAATGGTCGTGGAGAAATGCCGTATAGCTAGCTTCTTAACACAGAATTAATCTCACAAAATGAGTAAAATCATATTTTGTTACCACGTTTTGAAGTAATTTGGTTTCATAAGTTGGTCTTATTCTATGTGTTAATTACTAATGAGTTTATTAGTCGTCTAAAGTTCAAAATAAATAAGTGTATTGAAGAACGTAACCTGGTAGCTAAACGGTAAGCTTGAGAGCTCATAACTTGAGGTTTGATCCTCACGGCGGACAACCCATTTTGCTGTTTTACGCTAAAACAAAACAAAATCCACAAAACGATATTGAATGACAATGTGTTAGACAGTTTAAATACATCTCTGTTTTAAAATCGAAGCAAAGAACTAAATATGCCATGGAAATAAATGCTGTAAAAGGTAACTTTAGTCAAGTTAATATAATAATAAAGTAAGAGTCATGAATTTTTTAAATCAAGCAAACAAATTGTTGATTTTCCAGTGTTCGTTTCAAGTAGTATATGGCACCATAACACTAAATTTCTAATGCAGACTCAGTTGTAGTGTTTCAATACTCAAATTAACTTACATATACAAATTTCTAGTATATATGATATTACAAGATAGCGTGTAAACGGGGAAGTATAACACATTGGGCAGGTGGTTGAAATAAATTAGATTAACACTAAATGATAGCTTAATAAAGTTTCGCAATCAGTTTTTTTTTCTATGACAAAATTTGCATTATGTAACAATATATTTTGTAAATGTTATATCGAAGAGAATATTTTGTTGATAGTAATGAAAAATGAGAAACTTATATTGATTTAATATTGGAAGTAAAACTTGATCTCCATAACATTTAGATTAATCGTAATTTGTATGGATTAATATTGCTAAATATTAAGAGATATAAAATTTCGCTCTTTTATTCACTCTTGCCTTTAGCTAACGGGACAGGATTAAAACAAAAAACAAATTTAATTTGTATTTGTCTTCTTTATAACAATCTGTAGTCAAATCAATCACTGTTCAATAAGACATCAGCAGCCTTTTTTTATTAAAGATTAGCTGGTTGAGAAGCCTTGAATGTCCATTAACGATTACATGGTTGAGAAACTTTGAATGTCTCTCTCTATATATATACATGTGCGTGTATTTGTGGTATTATATTAATCTGGTATCTCGTTTATTGTGTTCTACAATTTCCGAACCTCTGATAGCATATTATGCTTTAGGTATTAACAGATATCTAGCAAAGTGTAACCGACGGAAAAAAACATGAAATATTGTTTTTAAATAAAATATTTTTTCTTATTTATTTTTAATTAAAATACTTATGTGGTTAGAAAGTTAACATATAATTAAGTTTTAGCGTATATTTTCTTTCTTGGACATAACGATATGACAGTATTTAATGGAACAGAATAAGTAAACTGAATTTTCGGTTACTAATCCTCATCTGTATGGATGTGCCTTAGATAAGACAAGACAACAAAGGTTTTCTTCAAAATATAATACAACTTTATTGTTGAGAAAAAGAAATACAAAAATGTCACAGGATAAAACCTTTCTCCTTTTAAACATTCGTTACTTTCTCTGTATTCATATATTATATACATTTGTCTCCATATTTAACCCCACACCACAACATTAAAACAGACAATGAATTTCTGTACAGGGAATGGAAATTATGTAATTTGTGGCGAATTTCGTTTATCAGCAGAGTGAAGTTTGAGGTAAAAAAAATATGGAATGTATTTTATAAAACCATAATATCAACAATATCGGGTATGAAAAGATGTAAAACTAAAACAAAAGGCGTGAACACATGCAATAGTTGGATATCTGTACTTACATAGGAAGGATATAACACATATATAAGACACGCATTTGTTTTCTGAAACACTTTTTTTAAAAAAGTTTTATCATTCGTAACTTTTAACTGCAACAAAAAGAATTTATAGTATTTAATGGGCTTTTCTCATTAAATATTGTACGTTTTCGCTAAACATTAATATATTTTCGTGTGTAATCGTAACCAAAACGAAATTACAAAATCAATTATATTTATCAAATTACAAATTTTGGGCGAAATCATTGGCAGGATTATGTGAAGTATGATCACACACGCCATAACTCTGAGATCAGCAATTTGATTTCAACAAACGTGAACTTCGCCAACAGTATTTTTAAACTAAGTAAGTTACCTTTATTGACCAGCATGTTTTATTGGATTTATAATACAATGCACCCCCTCCTCAACACTTTAATTTTTTTTTTACGTTTGAGAACATTGATAGAGTAACGTTATAATTTTCCAAAACGACCTCCTTAACAAGGTCACTTTTAACAATTCCTAGACGACACAGCTTACATCATATAAAAAATCAAATTAAAGTCAAATCCTTTTAGAGGTTACAAGTCAATTCCGTCTGCTTTAACGTTATAATTACAAGATCTTATAGTAACAGTATTGAACAATCATGATGGTTGCATCCTAAACTTTAAATGTTTTAATTTTGGATGTGCAAGGAACATCCTAACACAAATAATATCTTGAACAGGATTTAGACATTTTATTTTACAACGTAATATTAGTGAGGCACAAATTTAAGGTATCATCAAGCACCCATATTTTTTACCATTTTACTTGATTAACAAATGCCATGACATGAATAAACTAATATAGATTTCTAGCTCTTTTAACATATATATATATATAAACAAGTAAGTCACTCTACCTTAAAGATGAAACAGCAAGTGGCCTAATCTTTTTTTTCCCCTAGCAAGACAAGTAACTTACGGCTGATAATAGATGCTTGCAGCGACATCTACAAGAAAAACTCCTTAAGCCTAGAAACTTTCAGTAATAAGAATTAGCAGCAGACCTCACAGAAATTTTGGCACTAAAATAAAACTGTTTCTTGGTAGTTAAGCACAAAGCTACACAAAGGGCTATCTGTGCTCTGCCTACCACGGGTATCGAAACCCGGTTTCTAGCATTGTAAGTCCGCAGACATACCGCTGTGCCACTGGGGGGGACAAAATAAAACTGACGTAAGATGTAACAAATGGATACAGCGTAAAGGTTTACTTCAGCTATTATCAAGCCTTGTCATGAAGTGTCAGAAGTATTTACATCATCATAATGTCATGATCATATTATAAGTGATGTCATAGTATAACATGTATACATATAATATATAATTTCACCTTATATACCTAAATAGGTGTAAAACAATTTACCAAAATTTGTTTATGTGATATCAATGCGTCAAAATTCTACTACACGCAATAAACCTTTTTCTCTAATGTTAATACCATTGGTCAACATGTTTTATATCGATACCCCCAGTTCCTAAAAATTGCTATTAATTAAACTCCCTCAACATTCAGACACATAACATTACGTTGAGAAACTCATTCCAAGTTTGTCCGAAATCCTTAACTTTAAAGTGAACATTTCTCATTAAAATATGATCTGTTAAAAATTTGATTGATTACATGACAAAGTGGATCTGAAATGGAGATACTACGACTAGAATTCTTGAAGGAAAGGGAATATATGAGAATGTGTTTCTCGTCTCATTAAATTCCTGTGTTTAACTATATATGTTTATGTACAAAACTCTCATGTTAACAAACTCTATCTTTCAATTCTAACGAGGACTGTGCCAGCACAAGTCCTTCAATCAAACTGGGGGAATTGAAAAAACAAAACAAAAAACTAATAAATCAAGTTTGGATTTCATACGATCTCATTAGTCTGTATTTGCCCAATCTGTTGGTCAACAAAAGTCCTTCTCTCTAAATGAAGTTGCTGTAGTTCTTTCACGGTAAGTGGCATGACACAGCAAGTTGAAAATGTCAGTAGAATCTGTGTTCCTAGATGGCGCTTCACCTGAAATTATTCACTTGGGGCTTACGACCAGCGATCAATGTCAATCCCAGAATCTGGTGTGGTCTGAGTGGGCGACATAAAATGAAATGTTTGACACCGACATGGCGCTCCTTGGCACATAAAACAACATGGAGTGAGGTTTAACTGTCGTTCGAAATCCATTAATTGTCCCAAAAAGTTAAAATTTGGTGAAATGTTAGTCTTTCGCTGTCGAACAAAGTCATATGCGTCATTAAGGGGCATGTTCATTTTCTGCATTAGGTAGGCAAGGGTTATGGTAACGGAACGACTTATACCAGCTAGACAGTGGACCAGCACGCCTTTTTTCCTTTGGCGAGCCTCATCTGTAAAGAATTAAGGAGAGAATTATTATCGATAATATCCTTAATAAAACAATGTATACAACAGTGGTTTAAAGTATTTCAAATGTTAAGATCAGTATAATAAAATTTCATATATATATATATATATTATTTAATATTGAATTCCAAATAATACCCATTAAATAATACCATGTTCTAAGACTCAGAACAAGAAAATTAGATGTTGTGTAAATAGTTTACTAACATTCGTTATATACATTTGAATGATGGAGAAACAAGTGGACCAACAGTGGTTTAAAGCATTTCAAATGTTAAGATCAGTAAAATAAAATTTCATATATATATATTATTTAATATTGAATTCCAAATAATACCACTATCACTTTTAAGATTACCATTCGTGTTATAGTCAACAGCACCCACCGCCAACTCTTAATCTATTATAGTCTAATAGGTGGATTTGGCAGTCATTATTATAATATGCCAAGATACGGAACACGTTTTTTCGGCAATGGGACCTTTGTATTTACAGTCCGGCACGCTAACAGTGGGCAACGCCTGGCCCTATATTAATTTGACATAACTACATGTCAATTAAAAAATGGTTGATGCAATATAACACTGGCTAAATGTACGCTACAATGGATGAATGATAATCGTAATACACAACACGCAGTAAATATTTCCTTTTGTACTTGTGGAATACTGTTGATAATACCCTTCTCTATCGGATGACTTACTAGATCGTGGCTCGTGACAAGAATAATGTGCTTCTAACTTTACAATACTCGATACTTTTATGGAACAACGTGGTTTTAACACTTTTACGGACGTTGTCTGTTTCAGATTTCCTTGCCATCAGTTTTCTATTGTGTTCTCCTGTTTTTGTTATACGTTCTCTAAATTAATTCAGTTTTATCATTTCTTTTAAGTTTTTGCCTTCCATTCTGGATATTAGTTCACTAACATGGCTCTATTTTTAATACCTTCTCTAATATGTTTATATCTGTTCACCGTGTCAGCATCTTGTTAAGATCTAAAATAGAACGTTTCGTTCTGATAAAGTTTTAAAAAATCAAGTATAAATAAATCATGGAATCAGTAAGCCAGAGTCTGTAAAATTCTCCTTCTTTTAAAATAAACTACGGACTGTGTGTTATATAAACATAAACACCAAGAAAAGCACTCGAGGGTATAAACACTTGCTGCAAGACACTGCAAGCGGTCTGAAAAAAAAATAGAAGGCTACCTCAGCCTTCCCTCTGGCAAGGCAACGGTAAGAGAAGACAACGAAAAATAAGGCGTCACTGGTGCCATGAAGTCGCGGGTCAACCGCGCCATGTTAAACTAAAGGTTAATCAAAGATTTGACATGTATTCATCTGAAGAAGAACTCGGTGGGAGACTCACGAGAAGGCCAACAAAAAGGATATTTTTAAAACCCTGACCGACCCCGAAACCTCCTCAAGATACTGTATATCATACAAATCATTCAAACATACAGTTGCAAAATGTATTTGTCTTTACTATGAAAATTCATTTCTAAAGAAGGGTAACTTAGTCGTCTTTCTTATATATATATTTAAATAAGACTGAATACGGAAAAGTTAAACAATACTGACTCAAGCCTAAACGGTAGGGCCCCCCTACTGCGTACTTTACTATTCGTAAAATATTCTAATACTGTAAAAATGTACGTGCAATCTCTCGTTTTATGTACATAGCAATGACTGGAAAATTCGTTTTTCGATGCTGATAAACTTAATGGCTTAAAATAAACATATATATAATTATCAGTAAACCATATTTAATTTATTCAATACTTTTCACTTCTACAAAGATTTCCTGACACACAAATCTTCCTCTTTTCTTTATAATATCCGTCAAAAGATTTATAATAATTTTCTGACATCAATCTTGCAGGTAAATAATTCTTATGGCCTAAAAATGTTTTTGGAATGACTTTAAGAACACTAAACAGCCTCGAATTCGTTGCATCCGGTCAAGAGACTTCCTCAGGCAAAGCAATTGTGTACCCTTTCCCCCAACATTTCTTACAAACCATCAATATAACCCCCCCCCCTCCTTCTAAAAAACTTCCTTTCTTCACACATCAGGCCCTCATTGAAAAATCTTTAAGGCGCACCTGTTTATTCCTCGCTGTCAACTTCCGTTTGGTCACGTGACTCTATCCAACATTCCCACGCTCTACACAATCAGGGACCGTGTCCAAAGAGAGATCTTTATACAAAAGTATATGGATATTTTAAAGATTCGTCCTTCCCTCCCTCCTCAATCGACGTTGCACCAAACAGTATTCTCTCTATATAACATCACATCATTCACAACGACATAAATACATGTCACAAAGAAAACCAGTGAAGGGGGGGGGGGAGGAGCTCTACAACAGTACCATACGAACTGAAAGTACTAGAGGATCTTAAACCATATGCATTGACCGGGCTTCACAAAAGAGGGGCTTAGAATGAACATGAAGAGATATTTTACATGGCATTCTCATACTATGCATGATTTACATAAGTTTTATGCTTCTGCTGAACGTACTGGTCATTTTGATTAGAAAGTGACTTAATCAAACAATATATTAATCAGATCATACGTGATCTAATATTGATTTTTTTCTCTAATCGTAAGCAAGACTGGAGTGAAATCGTTATCAGATGACTAGCGAAAATTTATTCTATGAAAAAACTATGAATAATCATGTGACAGATCGACGTACGAATCATATTTCCAATTGACGTAAGACGAAAAAACAAAAGCACTTCAGAACCCCAGTTTCAAATATAGTGTGACTAATATGTTGGTCTATGCAAGAGTAAATATTTTATATATACTTTGTAATCTATTTCGGTAGCCATTTATTTCTCGTGACCAAAAAATCTATTTACAGCTACGTATCGCTTATATCACGAATGTTAAGTTATACCCCTTCAACTTCGTCTAAACATATATAATTATATATCTAGTGTGTGTTAGGCAGTATTTTATGGATCCATCATCCAGCTGTAACAACATGGTAAACTTGAAGCACTATTACCCAGAAGTTACTAAAATGAGGATTGCTTATCTTCTGGAAACTCGAAGTTAGGGCTAAACCACAAGCGTTGTTTATTCTATCGAGCATAAGAGAAGGTCTAATGAAGCTTTAAAAGTATATTTTCACTTTTCCCCCTGCCTACACAAAACACAGGATGTGGCTGACAGGAAACTCCAAGCGGAAGTACGTGTCTTAACATTTCCACACCACCACACATGTTATAGTCAAAGACGCGAAAAAACACTTTGATACTTCAGCTGGTCCATTTTCCGAGTGTTCAATTACCCTTCCTTTTCTTTTGAGTGTGGGTGGGTTCACCTGCCACCGGATGTCGTTGGCGGGATCGGCCTGCTAAATAAAACCACCACCCCATCCCTAGTCCTCACCCAGCTCGCATAGAAGACTTCCTTCTAAAGGCCACACCCCTCCATTGCATAAGCTGCAGAGGCACAGTTCCGTTTGATGAATGACAAATTCTACTTTCCTAAACAATGAATAAACAGAAGACCGGAAGGGTGTTTATTCGAAACCTCCTTTTACTGACGATAATTTTCTTTCCAAAAGGACCTACTCCCCTTCCTGAAATGCATATCAGTAACTGGCCTATTCTTTGAATTTAAACAAACTGTATACAAAATGAAAATGTTTCCTTACTTTACAATTCTGTAACGACAAAAGTTCTGTATTTTTGAAACGTTATGCTGCTTACGTTGATAGAAATTACGACTATCAGGTTGGAAGGTGCCTACATGGAATTTTGTATAAAATCATTTTCTACAAACTGTTATCAAGTACGGAAAAGTTCTGTGAACAGCAGAGCTAAATAAGGGAGTTGGTGTTATCTCCGTTGCTGGGAGCGAGTCATTTTAACAGAAACTGAATTCGGATCTTTGACAAAAACACATGTAAGCACAGCCAGGCCTAGCAGAAAGAACCCGACAATCACTGTTCGACAGCGGTCCGATTATTTTAGTGTAACAACCAAAGTTCTGACAAGCCGGCAAGAAATTGGTGCCAATTTCATGTTACAAAAATAAACACGTGGGTTCTACCTGTTTATGGAGGATCTTGACTCACACGTGTCAATCAGCGTATATCATAAATTAAAGCTAGTGTACCATGTTGGTGGGTGCCAAATTCACCGATTCTCTTTATACGTCAGTGTGCGAGTGTCCTCGAAAATGTCACTATAGAGAGGTTTATTTATTGAGAATATTTTGAAACGAAATTATAAATAACTAAAATATCAATAAATTCAAATTTGTTTCAAGCACAAAATATCTACGAGGTCTTAAATATAAGCCATGAAAGAGAAAACTGCGAATTGTCAATTTTTTGATCGTTCATTTTAATAAAGAACTTATGGCATAAATAACTAACCAAAATAACTACAAGTTTACAAGACAGAATCTTCCATACTTAACTGTCAGTTGAGAGAAGTGAGCAACGGGGTTCATTTGGATATAGTTTAGACAAAAGTTGTATTAACAGTAGCAATGAGCATACTTAGTAAAACACGTCCCACTTGAAATTCGTAAAAAATTCTTCCTTCATTCAAAACCTTTTGGATCCCGGTTGGACCTTAATTTCCTTTACTTAAAATCTATTAATGATTAATTATCTATCTATCTTTCTTTCTCTCTCTCTCTACATATATATATATATTTCAGTTCCATAATGTTCATATTTCGTGTAAAACATGCCATAAGTGAAAAAAAAGAAGCACTATTTTAGTAAGGTGAGTATTATTTATTACATGCTACCTACAGTATACTTTCAGGTACAGAGATAGGTAAACAAGAGTGTGTATACCCTTTCTTTCAAAGCTTGTAAGTACGAATCTTTGAATATATTCATTAATTGTTTTATTAATACTGGATTCACATTAAATTTGTTTTTCTGACAAACTGAATACGAATCATGTATATCCTTAGGATCTATTCAGCTTTTATAAAACATTTAAAATATTTATTGCTGGTGTTTATCATATTCATACATATGTGTGTGCATGGTTTACTCAACGCTTCATTTATAGTGTCGTTAGCATGTCCACGCGTTGTACGTGTACATGTAGGCGATGTGTGGGAAGCAAAATCACCGCCTTATAACCGCTCGAGTACAGACATTCGTTCACGCTATGCTATCGACTTTTACATTGCGCATGCCCTGACACACTGCGTCTCTTCCGTGACAATAACAAGTGAATGTGCTGAAGTAGACGTAAAACAGCTATGCGATACTTGAATGGAATGTAGGTGGAGTATATGACATACTGGTCTGTATGAATGGACTAATAAAGTTAGCACGAGCCACTCAAAATTTTAATTCTCCTTTTCTTGAATCTTTCTGCTAACACTGTTGTTGAATGAGACGGTAATAATCGTTAGAAACCAAGTATGGTCGAATGAGAATCTACATTACAGAGCAACTAGTAATTGTTCATGACATAGAACGAAATCAGATAAATTAGCAACATTTTTGTTTTATTCGGTACCTTTCTAAAAACGATCTGTTGATATTAAAACTGAATAAAGGAATCGGGAAAAAAGGTTGATAAAACAAAAGCGTCTACGTTAGTCTGTCAGATAAGCACAACAGTTGTATAAAGTTTCCCAGTTATTTTATGAAAACTGAATACTAACCAATAAAAGTGATTGCCTTCGTGAAGAAGCTTCCTAGGTTTTGAGACCAGTGGTCCTGAATCGGAATGTGCATGTAATGAAATCCAAGCCCTTTATCCTCAAATACGTTCGGTAAATCAGGGGTGACATTTAGGATGTACACGATGCGATGTTTCTTGAGGGCCTGTAAATCTTGGGAGTTCTCGGCGTTTCCAAGAAAGAGGTAAGGTAATATTTCGACCGGAAATGGTGTATCACTGGGGCTGGCGGAGTCCTTCGTGAAGCCACTATCACAGCGATCTTGGTCAGAATCTGCGCCGTCAGAAGGTGCTGTAATCCTCAGGGTTTCTAGGCCTAAGATTTCTGATTCAACTGGATTAATTTCCTGACCCTCTGCTTCGCACCATTCCGGAAACTGTGCTTGAAAGCTCTCGAATCCTCCTGTGAAAACCAATTAAAAACTTCTGGTAAAAATATGAACAGTAATCACCGAATGTTAGATATTAATAAAAAATAAAACTTAGAACCATTGAAAATTACATAATGGTTACAATACATCCAATATGTTTATTTCACATCTAACTTTAATATATTTTTTTCTGATCTCATGGTACATAAACTTTTGAGTTTGTGATAATGATAAATAAGAGATTAATATAAAATTTGTCACTATATATATATATAATTTTTTTTTTTCATACAAATCAGGTTAAAAGTTAACGAAGTTGATTCATGATCAAAAGAGCGGATCTGGTTAATTACAGAGTTGAAATAAAATTCACAATTATAAACAAAACAAAAAGTGTCATAATGGATGAAAGTTTGGAAATGCTGCAGTACAACTAAAATATCATTACAAACTGTGGATGCAAGCTATGTGTTTATTTTTCAAGTATTTATGCTCAGCTGAACACAGAAACACACATATAAAGAGTACTTGTACGAAGCACGAAGGATCAAGTCTCGTGAGGATATAAGTTATGATCTCCAACACTTGTTATCATACCCTAGGCAACATTGCAAGGCTGACTAGTTGGTTGGCCTCTAGCCAATGTTGTGAATGGAAAAGAGGGGAAGAGGGGAACAGACGTCAATGCACAGTTTGCCCTCAGGATTCGGGCGCTCCCTGTTTGCTTCTATCTTGACAGCCACATCCAACACTACAGCATTAAGCTCGCACACACGCGCCACTCCCCGTGATCAGACAACATGGCTCCGGCTCGTGGGGCGGCACACCCACTACAGGATGTAAGCCTTAAAAACTTGTTCTTTAATCGCCCATGTATTATAAGAATCACCTAAAACGACCTCAACCAAAGTCCTTGGGCATCTTAGACAACTGGAAACGTTTTTTATTCACATTATTATTTTTTATAACATTATCTCCATAAAATGATACGTTTCGTGTAGTTGTCTGCGAAGTATTATCAAACACACAGAATAACTTACGACGCAGACTAATCAATGTTGTGAGTTTTACTAATCCTAACTATATCAATGTCTTGAATATCCTTACCTAATGACTTTATCGAAACTTTCTAAACGCAATGTATGGATATTTTTATATCAGTTTGATTAATATTAACTTCCTATCAGCCTAATTAAAACTGCGTTGTCCTTTACATTGTGCAATAGTGGGAACCGTCACGGTCTACTAATCATACTGCGATTAACATCAACCTAACCTTCTTTTTACTAACATGTAATTTTACAAGTGGCTTAACAGTTTTGTTAAAATGGCTAAAAAGCTCAAATATTTAACTCGTATTCTCACTTTAGTTTGTCAGTTTTCTCACAAGTTATTCTTTGTTACATCCTGTTTCATATTTAAGTGAAGACTGGTTTTCCAGTCTCAATTTGTTTGTCGTTAAGGGAAAACTACAATGGAATATTGGTGTTCTGCCCATCACGGGTATCGAAACACGATGTTTAGCGTTGAAAGCCCTCGAATTTACCGCTGGGCCACCGGGGGATGTTTTCGGTCAGATAAAACCTAAAACATTATTTATACATAAATTTAACAGCACACCCACGGCTTTATATATAGTTCCTGTTAATCGTTTATGGAAACTTATATTACGTTATAAACATTCCGCCCGCTAAACTTAAATCTTGTATTACATAAACATTCGATTTAATTAAAGATTTCCAGTGTCTCTCTCCCCCCAAACACACAAGTAACCAAATGTGAATAATTGCTTTAACACGAAGCATATATTATTTTACTACTTACAGGTCTTTAAAACGTAGTTATGGTAAATGTAATAGTTTATTACGAACATTTATTAGTGTTTGCTATATGTTTTATTCTACTTACGCCAGTTGTCATCGTTACAAAATGGAGTCAGTAATTGACAGTCTTGTACCCAAGGATCGTAGAATTGGGTGTGTATAAAGCACGTGAACAAGCCGTGGCCAAAAGACTGCCGTTAATTTTACTCTTAGTTACCACAATTGAGTCGCGATACTGTAAGCTAAGCTCTTTATATTTCAGGCGAACAATAAAAAAAAGTTATAACAGGAAATGCAATCTAGCTGAACAGAAAGGTCCGTCTACTTTCTTGAATAATCTGTTGCTCTTTCTTCCCCATAGGCTGTAATTAGGAACTTCTTAGTTCGCGGCTACTGCTATTAGTCTTCGATGTCAGTTTCCTTAGGCCCACAGCCTCTATCCCGGACCGGAAAGCAGTAGTCACGCGTGTTGCTAATGCTGTGTTCTCGGTGTTTTTCCCACCCTCTCAGCCATGAAGCTCCCCCGCTCCTTCTCCCCTTTCCCCTTGAGCATGGACCGATTCGACACGGGGTCAAACAACAATATCCGGAACAAGGTATTTGTAACCGGACATAAGTTTTGGGTATCAGTTATAAACGTATATTGTTCCTACATACAATCGAATTTAGAGCTGGAAATATACAATTTAAAACTCATACATTTCCTACAGGCTTTAAAACACTCACATAAACTGCTTTTGCATTAAACTGAGAACTCATCTCATTAAGGAGGTTCTACAGTGATTACCTTGAGACTGTTAGAAATTACTTAGATTTTAACTAGTTATAAGATGTATTTTCGAAGACATTTCGCTGAAAATGCAACGGTACGCCTAATAATAACAACTGCATGAACGGACACTTTCTAAGAGTCCAAACGTCTCAAACTTGGACAGCCACAACTATCATTGCCATTTTAAAACTATTTGATCTTAATCTTGAATTATTCCCAAATAAAAAATTGGAAAGGTTTTCTTTTTATGCTACTAGTTACTAGAACTGAGGACTTTGTTCTGATCCTTTTCATGTATTTACATTTACCATGTTTTGTTTCCTCTTAATAAGTTTGGTTTACACACCAACATTTACGAACGTCGTTATTTCAATTTTATCACTAAATTGAACATTACTTTTTAGGGCTTCATATCTGCAACTACATATTGATTCAATCCATTTCATGAAATCTAATTTTTACAATTTTCACTGTGTATTCCTTAAACTTTATATTATAATACTATTGGTACAATAGTAACCTGCTAAACATATAGGCCGTTTATAATATGCCGTTGTAAGTGGAAGCACCATCATATCACGCGACAAACAAAATACTCTAATTTCTACTGACCACAAAATCTACAACAATATATAATAATTAATGAAAGCTGTCTTTACAGTTCTTCTGATATTTTTCAGTTTCTCAATTTATCGGCTATTTGAATATCTCTAACGAGGCTGGATATTTATGTCCACGGTGTTGGTGTTCGTGTAAAACGACTTTGGTCATCTATTTATCGCCGTTTACCTTTATATCTAAGATCATTAAGATGTATGTCGTCTTGATCTTAGAATATGACATTACATACAATCAAGAAAAACGCATTACCATATATCAAACTAAGCTGTTCTTCTGTATGAAAAGTGTAGTTATATTAGGTGTTAAAACATCAATAGTTTCCTATGGACTGCTTGCTCCTAGTGTGATATGGTGACTAGTTTCACGCATAATTTTCATAATACACTTCTCTTGTTAATTTAACGTGAGAAATGACTGTTATTAATAAAACAAAGATGCAAACGAATAATGCAGACGTAAAAGCATCAAACTTCACAGTTTATTTTATGCATCTGTCTTATTAAATAAGAAAACAATAATTTGAAAATGCTGTTCTTGACGTTGATGAATGGGGATTTTGTATGATGAATAAATATATCATTCCAAATCATTGTTTCTGCCAGATATTATCCTTATTTTCATAAAATTATTTGCACAAAAACAAAGACAATACTCAATAGTACTCTTCCAAAAAGGCAATCAGCGTTAAAACTGTAAGAGCAATAGACATTAAACTTTAATTTTAAAGAACTGACAAAGTATGTGTTGAAAATTATATTTATAACCCTACTAAAAACGCTTTACAGTATAGTACTGAACTTATTTGACTTACTACATGGACTAAATAGTAACAATACATATTTTCGTAATTAAGAAATTTCTGAGTACTATAACACATGAAACAGTTTCAAGCACCCAATTATAACAGTAGAACACCGAAGGTGGCTTTAACTTACCTTGTAAATAAACAGCACGACAGCCATCTTGCTCGAGTCTCCGTAGCAGAGTGGTAAGGACCTCGACTGATTCTTCACCTCCCTTGTTGTATAAAACGATAATGTGCGTTTGGTTCAGTCTCATGAACTTTTCACGGCTTTCAATGTCTTTGATTAAACTAGAAACTGTCAATTTCCCATCTGTAATTCGCCGTAGCATTAGAATAGACGGTGGAACGACAACATTGATGGCATCGCGGACGTGAAGGTGGTGATACTCTGTGCTCGACCGGCAGTCAAAGGGCAAAATTTGGCCGTGGTGACAGATTTGCTCGACAAGCCACTGGGGAGACACTTGGTGATCCTGATTCATGGCTTGTTGCTTCTTAAAGTACTCAAGACAAGGCATAATTTTGAAATAAAGTGTTTGAAACAACACTAATAACACCCCTCATTAGGAGCAGACCTGTAATATGAGTCTTGACGTTTAGTTGTGCTATGGAGAGTTTAAACGAAACAGTCAGCTCACCTGGGCAAAACTCCAAGCATAAACACCGTTTCTTCATTCAGAAGCTGGTTCACTAGTATGATTATTGTAGAGTTCGTCTGATGAACGTGGAGCTCACAGAATATACAGGCGTGTTGTTTTATCTTCAAGTTAACCACATTCTAACAGAGTCTCTACAGAAATGAGTCCTTTCTAATCTAGCCAGCACCTTACATTGACTCTGTTGGTTCAAGAGGAGGGCTGACGAAGGCAGGAGCACGTGACAATTCTGTCCAATCACGAACTACAATATACAATCTCATTGACTTTCGCTTATTGTCAGGAAATGACGTCACTGAAAATGAGCTGGTTCAATCGTAAACAAAACTGCATTATGTCTTTTCGTAATGAAAGTGAATTTAAAATAGAAAACTTTCAGATAATTAAAATATATATGCTAGACATTTTGAAAGAAGCCTAAAATATTCAACCTAAGATATACAAATTAAGAAAAAATCTCGGTTTTCGTTATATACTCCGTTGACATAATATACACAAGTATTACGACTTCTACTTAGTGAGAGGATGGATGGAGCCTTCGCTTTGTTCATTCATGTATAATTTTCTACGAACTTCTTCTCGTTGTTGTCTGACAAGTAAAGTTAAATTTTCTGCTAACGATATAATAAACAAGGAGCAGAGCTCGACTACAAAGCAAATATGATATATATATATTCAGTTTTTCCTATTTTGCTACTTATAGTTTTTTTCCATATTTTGTGTTTTATGTTTTTTTTTCTCAATAGTATATTCTTTATTTAACTTTTAATTTCAAGTAGTTTCGTCTTTTCATAACTGAAGTTATTGACTTTTCAACTGGATTTGGGTTCGGCATTTTTGAAGTGTGAGTATGAGCCGTAAGAACATTCAATACAAAATGAAAACACAGCCTAAACCTAAACAAAGTGGCTCAGGTTTGTAAAAAACATGTTCGTAAGCTGTCCGTATTCTTTGGTGGTGCTTTTCTATATACAATAGAAAAAACAACAATAATCTGTTACGAGAACTGTATTTACAATTCAAAATCTTCAACGTTAGTTTAAAACTAGAAGTTACAAGAATATTCTGAAGTGCCATTTCTTTGTGATCCAACAACGCACTGTTCTTACAGTGGAGGGCATCATTCGTAATCTTCGCCTGATAATGTTCTTATGAGTATGAATAGCGACATAGCACACCCTCAATCCAGTCGGATATTCACAGTCACGATCTATGATCGCGAAACTAAGAACAACAATCCGAGATATTATTTCCCATTGATTTTGACTAGCGGCATTGTGGGATAAAAAAAGTTTGTTTGTTTTTGAATATCGCGCAAAGGTACAGGAGGGCTATCTGCGCTAGCTGTCCCTAATTTAGCAGTGTAAG
>NW_013665959.1:478750-483214 GCF_000517525.1 Limulus polyphemus | reverse complement strand
AAACTCGGCTTTTTTTTTACGGAGAGGAGGGTAAGTTAAGATCCAAAGATTCATTGTTCTTTAAACCGGAGGCTTATTATATATTTTTCTATTTAAACAGAAGGTGAGTGAGTTGATGTTTTCAAATGTTAGCAATGAATATTTATGGGATAAGTATATTAAGCGGAAACGTTAATTATCTTGATTACTTACTCTTTAAAAACTGTCTATTATTCGATTAAAAATTATTCGAGAAAAAACAACAACAAAAGCATCCTGCGTTATATATACTTTCATTCTTTTGTGGAAAAAACAAAATAATAAATGCTAGAATAGCTCGGACTTTTAAGGTAATTTATGAAAAATAGCAGTCCAATCACCTAGCTGTGTTTGTTTAACCATATACAGACGAATTACCTGTGCTTGCTAAAAATATACAGTCGAATCACCTGTGCTTGTTAGCCATATACAGTCAAATCACCTGTGATTGTTTAACCATATAAAGTTGAATCACCTAGCTGTGCTTGTTAGCCATATACAGTCGAATCGCCTGTGCTTATTTAACCATATACAGTCAAATCACCTGTGCTTGTTTAACCATATAAAGTTGAATCACCTAGCTGTGCTTGTTAGCCATATACAGTCGAATCGCCTGTGCTTGTTTAACCATATAAAGTTGAATCACCTAGCTGTGCTTGTTAGCCATATACAGTCGAATCGCCTGTGCTTATTTAACCATATACAGTCAAATCACCTGTGCTTGTTTAAACATATACAGTTGAATCATCTAGCTGTGCTTGTTAGCCATATATAGTCGAATCACCTGTGCTTGTTAACCATATACAGTCAAATCACCTGTGCATGTTTAACCATATAAAGTTGAATCAGCTAGCTGTGCTTGTTAACCATATACAGTCAAATCACCTGTGCTTGTTTAAACATATACAGTTGAATCACCTAGCTGTGCTTGTTAGCCATATATAGTCGAATCATCTGTGCTTGTTTAACCATATACAGATAATGTTGATTAAGTTTCTATAATAACTATTTAAAAAAAATTGTTATTTCATAAGAAGATATTTTATTTTACACCTATTATTGCGTTATTTTCTTTGTTTGTTGTTGAGCACAAAGTTATAAAATGGGCTATCTGTGCTTTATGAACCACGAGTGTCAAAACCCTGTTGTCTTTTGCGCTATGAGTCTTTAGGCTTACCGCTGAGCCACTATGTGATAATGATGATGAACCCTTTAAAGAAGACGTCACAACAATGGTTGTTATGGTGTTGTTACACAAAACATCTTGACGAAATTGTCAATACCACACGGTTGTTATACAATTGTAACATGAGACCTCTGACGAAGATGTCAAGACGAGACGGTTGTAGAGCATTATTACACGAGACCTCTGACGAAAATGTCAAGACGAGACGGTTGTAGGGCATTATTACACGAGACCTCTGATGAAAATGTCAAGGTAAGAAGGTTGTTATAATATTGCTACATGAAACCTCTAACAAAAATGTTAAAACGAGACGGTTGTAAAAAGTAGTGTTACATTAGTTCCCTGACGAAGGTTTCACGACGAAAAAGGTGCAAAATATCGATACATCAATTGTCTGACGAAGATGTCACGGCGAAAAAGGTGTAAATATTTTGATTCATCACTTCTTTGACAAAGATGTCACGAGAAGACGCTTTTAAAGGTTTGTTGCATGAAACATACCGACATAACGAGCGTAAAATAAAATGCTTTCTGGAGTTCAAAGTTCTTCCCTGTTTTTAATTATTTTGTACACAACACGCCGCTTGGGTTTGCGGGATCTTAGAGATAATAGAACATGATTAAATTTTCTTGCAACAAATCTCAAGCATCGGTGAAGGACTTTACTGGTAATTTATTCGTGGAGATGACACGGTGTGTAATTATCATCCATCTGTTTTATAACGTAAATATGCAACAGAGTACTTTGACCTTCTTGACATCTGCTTTTAGTTGTCAGACTTTGTCACACATTATCTCCCTTCGTCTAAGTAATCAGTCTAGCTAGTTATGTATTTCTAAAGAGTAATTACGATCTCATAAAACAGGTTATGCAGTACTTGAGTTTCTACAACTATAATATATTTATAATAAAGCCAGATATGTAGTTGAATATACGATCTGTGCCACTGTCCATTCTATGTTTTATCTTATCACAACCTGATGGCTTTGAAAGTGAGCCGAATTTTGTCGTCTTCCGAAAACAACCAACCAAACAAATATGATGCACATGTACACAATCTCACCTTCGAAGTCGTGTCACAAGATATGCAGCTCCTTGTACGTCATATTATCTAAATGATATTTTATGGTATAATTTATTTGTTCTTTCAAGATCTGAAAACTTGGCTTATGGCTACTGTATGTTTTGTTTGAGTGATTTTTAAAGAGTTCTTTCAGCATGCTATATAAATCTTGTCAGATTAACGATGCTGCGAGCAAGAGACGAAATTCAAAAAGTTGCTCTTTAGAACGCCTTCAGTTTTGTTTTTTATTCCTTCTGAGATTTCATGTCACCGATCGAAAAGACTAATCTATACGATTATGTTCATAAATACGGCCAAGAAAACTATCCGTATGACCAACGTTTCATATTCATACTTTATCTACTTATAGATATGTAATATGTTTTCTTAAGTTTCAAAAGCAACAACCGATTATAATTTAATGATTTATCACTATAAGAAGAACTTTATTGCTATAGTTTTAGTCAGAAAAATAAGTACTATCAGTCTTTCATTTATACAGTCGGTAACCTATAGTGTACGAAGTTCGTCAACCTACAGTTAAGCTAAATATATAAAAAAGACAATGATAATAGAGATATGGTTAGTTGCTTAAACAATGACGATAAAAATTACACTTATCTTTACACTAAAGCCATTATATATATTATTTATTAATGCTAAAGTGTTACGATACTGTGCTGGAACCTTATTAATTATCAATAAACTTTAAAGCAAGTTCGTGATCACTGATTCTAGGGTCAGCTGCAAATGCAAGTGTTCTTACTAATTGTGTATCAGGGACTGAAACCACTGTACGAGGTTAATGAACGACATAATTTTAACAATATAAAGATAAGTCTTGGGTTCAGTTTTATGCACATGTTTCTTTCTGGCTAATGTTAATCTGAAATCAAATTCATAAGTAAATCAATTTATCTCAGTGTTTTCTTTTGGGTTTGTTTGAAGTTAAGCACAAAGCAACACAATAGGCTATCCGTGCTCTGCCCACTACTGGTATAGAAACTCGGATTCTAGCGTTGTAAGTCCGTAGACATAGCGCTGTGCCACTGGTGGGCGTTTCTTTCTGGAAGATAAGAAGCAATACGCAAATAATTTGGTTCTTACAGTGAATAATTGGAGATTGTGTGCTGATACAAGGCTGTTTTGATCCATTGTCATTGTATGATACGCTGACCGATACAAGTCGTAATACAGAAAAGTACATTAATCTAGTTAAAACGATGAATGTGTGCTCAGTCAGATTATCAAATGTCACTGATTTTAGAAGCCATCGTTTGCCGGTACTATATAAAATACGTTATCTAGTTTAAAATAACAGGCAAAAAAAAAAAAGAAGCAGACGTTGCTTGACTTTTGTCCAAAATGACCAAAATCTTCCAGTAATTTATCAACGTTCAATGCACGTCTAAAACATAAGGTAAGGCTGGCATTGTTGTCCACACAACAAGGCTTCTTCGAAGTTTGCTTAATCATTCACAGGAGCAGAGTGGGTTGGGTCGATTAGTTTTCACCGGAAACAATGCGCAACTGCAGCTCTGCGTACATTCGATTTCCTGAGCAGCGTGAGATCTTAGGAAACTAACCAACCAAAGGTTTGATTAAGCCCGGATGAAGTGAAAAAAACATCAAATTTATTCAAAGATACTCTTCCTTGTAATTCAAATGGCCCACATTGTTAGAAACACACACACACAAAACACACGTCAAGTTTGCAAATAAACATTTCTTCTAAAAAAATTATGTCTTAATGAAATTGGCCCGGCATGGCCAGGTGGTTAGGGCGCTAAACTCGCCATCTGCGGGTTCGAATCCCCGTCACACCAAACATACTTACCCTTTCAACCGTGGGGACGTTATAAAGTTACGGTCAATCCCACTATTCGTTGGTAAAAGAATAGTCCAAGAGTTGGCCTTTTAGTCTTTCACTGCTAAATTAGGGACGGCTAGCGCAGATAGTCCTTGTGTACCTTTGCGTGAAATTCAAAAAACAAACTATCATTAATGAAATTATGATGTATTAGCATAATTTATACAGTGGACAGGGTATGTTCTTCTCACCTCTTATTAACAGGAGATTGTATCATTCACATTTTATAACCACTGTATATTTCCCCTTATAGGTTAAATTGCCCCCAGTGGCACAGCGGTAGGTCTGCGGACTTACAACGCTAGAAACCGGGTTTCGATACCCGT
>NW_013665959.1:477109-478574 GCF_000517525.1 Limulus polyphemus | reverse complement strand
TTGGTCAGTAAGGGTAAAAACATACAGCAATCGTTCCCTTTGTCCCTCCCCCCCCCCCCATTTTGTACAGAAAAATTACGTTCATAGATATTAAAAGGCTTTCATTGTTATACGATGATAAGCGCTAAACTGCTGAGTTAAACTGTTTAAAGGAAATGATAGTATTTAATAGAAGTAGTAGTTGCTGTGTACAATTTGAATGAATGTAATTCTGAGATATCAAGTACTTTAAAAACTAAATATCAGCTTGTAGTTTAATTAACACGTTCGGCATTTAAACAGAAACGTCCTCTTCTGAGGAAAGTTTTAAAATTTCTGATCGTTAAACATTTATTCGCGTCTTTTTTCTTTCTCTTTCTGCTGATAAACGCATTTTATTCTGCACTTTACTACACAGTGTCACCTGTCGGTGGTTTTAAGAAATGTTCCGATTATTATTCTTTTACATCAAACAATAATGGAGTTATCTTTGGTTCTACTTTACACTTAATATTGGCCTAGTTCGTAAAATACCAATAAAGGTAGTTTTTGAATGTTATAGAAAAATGTAGAAATTTCCGTATATTTGACTATCAATTGAACTGTGCTACTGAGTCATCTCGTAAGTGGCATCCAAATAACACAGTTATGGAATCACAATATACCTCCTCAATTGTTGATTTTAAAATAGAATTATAATTTTTGGATCCACTAGGCTTTTAAATAATAACGTCTTTAATTTTAGACAAAAGCGAGCCGTTACGGCGCTTAGTGCCAAAAGCGTTAATGGAAACACAACAATTCTCTTTTGTTCATATTACAAGTGGAACTTTCACCCAATGTAATTAGATTAGTGACCTCGCAAGCTCTTGTTAAACTATGAAATTAAACGCAGAACAATAAATCCAGAATCCATTAACTGAAAGCAAGCTACTTCTGATCCTTTTCGAACAAGTATTTGCTCACTAAGCTGAACTACAAAATCTTTCTTAACTAAATACGTGTCATACTGACTCCGGCGTAAAGTGCTAGTTTTCTTAACTAAATACATGCCACACTGGCTTCGAAGTAAAGTGCTAGTTTTTAAAACTAAATACATGTCGCACTGGTTTCGGAGTAAAGTGCAACTTTTCTTAACTAAACATGTGTCACACTGGTTATGGCGTAAAGTGATAGTTTTCGTGAACTCTGTTAAGTTTTGTTGTTGTTGTTCATTTAAGATGTGCACGATTCTGTATAATGGTGTCTATTTCTTCAAGTGACATGAAATGTACAATAGTGAATGCAGCACACCGCTGGTTTTTATGTATTCTGGTGTTATACTCTATTCTTCTTCATTTAATGCTATACTTATATAAACATTCGGGTCCGGCATGGCCAGGTAGTTAGGACGCTCGACTCGCAATCTGCGGGTCGCGGGTTCGCATTCCCATCCCACCAAACATGCTCGCCCTTTCAGGCCGTGGGGGCGTTATAATGTGACGGT
>NW_013665959.1:464143-477065 GCF_000517525.1 Limulus polyphemus | reverse complement strand
CAAACAAACAAACAAACAAATATAAACATTATTTGTTGGAATGTTTATTACATCTATTGCAGGAGCGTATCAAGGAGGGAGTCAAGGGGTTCGAATCTTCCTTTTCATTGCAAAAACTTAATGAAAGAAACAGTAAAACATTAAACAAAAATGAAGAGAAAGATAAAGATCCAAGTGGTAGAAATGTTATATTTAATTGTTTTCTGGAATCAGTCGTGTTCGCATCTCTGTATGGAAAGGGAGTTTAGATCGTCTGTAGTGTGTAAAATGTTGATGATAGCAGTAAAGGATCTTTCCTTTCGAAATATTATATATTGTTTTAAAACTTACCACAGATCTTTGAAGCAACCATTTCCATTGGTAGGAATATCAAACATTCTATCCCCTTCTCTAGCCCACCAATGAAAAGCACTTCATTCCGGGAATCACTTCAAGATCCTGATTCTATCAGTCAGGTCCGAAAACGAAAGAAAAGATGTTCTCGAAGGTAGCAGAAAGTATTGGTCATTCGAGTTTATTATTGTTAATTTGACAACGAGATATTTCAAATTTAAAAATGTTTTCAGCTTCTCAGAGGGGAGGATCAAGCCCTCTTTTAATGTTTTCGATATCCATTAATTTGGATCCCACCTTTTCAAAATTCTGGGTCTACCTCTTTGTTGTTATTATGTATTTTTGTTACAAAGATTATCTTGCACTGTTATCATATGTATTTAGGACTAACCTAAACTTCTTAAGCTGGCTGAACTTCGTGAGATGTTATTGAGATTAAGGCCTAAAATATCTCTAACAGTGAGTGTACCCAACTATGAAACAACAATCCTTATCATTCTAAGTAAGGACACAAGAACTGTATACTTAATTATGTATACTCATTACTGGGTTGATTTTTAGTTATGATCTAAGTAGGTAAGTAGCTTGATCATGTTAGTATCATGTTT
Source organism: Limulus polyphemus (assembly GCF_000517525.1). Classification (NCBI taxonomy): domain Eukaryota; kingdom Metazoa; phylum Arthropoda; class Merostomata; order Xiphosura; family Limulidae; genus Limulus; species Limulus polyphemus. The sequence goes on along the minus strand of NW_013665959.1, from coordinate 476,124 downwards.
GAGAGCTTTTTGTTTCAATATATAAATTAAAGTTTTTAAATATTCGGTACAAAACACGAGAAAAAATATCCATATTATTATTTTAACAAGCAATCTCTGACTTAACTACAATAGAAATGGTAGATCGCTTTGAAGGAACCATAACCGTCATTTTGGTTTGTCTTTCTGAAAATCTACAGGAATACGCATTATAATTGGTTTATGTTAGTTGAGTTGGGTGATATTTTTACCCTACTTCAGATAATGGTATTGTTGTACTACAATATCCATGAAACATTCACTATTTCTGAACTTTTTTGATAAACCTGCTAGAAACTGTTCAGAAAACGAACCAGAATCTATGAATATTTGTTCTTATCGATATGAAAACGTGGTCGGATTCAAAGCTAACCTGCAAATCTAAATGAGAAAATGTTCGAGGTGTTACAAGTGTAGCAGGTGTGGATGCGATCACAATGGTGGCACACCAGTTGCTCAAAAACTTAGTCGTAGGAGAAGACAGAGAAACTTTGGCGAATAAGGTGGCCAAAGAGAAGTACGTCTGTGTACAGGAACATTAAACTTACAGATGTATCCGACGACTTGCCCTCAAATGGGAATAAGAACGGAAGGAGAAGAACGATTTAAGATCAGGTAGGGAACGGAGAATAGAAAGACTTTTTCTGAATGAAGTGCAAGAATATTACAAGGACAAGAGGAGAGAACAGTACTAATATAATGGCGAAATAACATGAAGTTAGCGTGCTAGGATAGAAACACCTTAAGATAATAACAAAGGAAAACGGCACGGTAAAATGATCCCTGGATCATGTACTACATAACCATATGCCTTACTCCTAGGCTTCTTGGATCATGTACTACATAACCATATGCCTTACTTCTAGGCTTCTTGGATCATGTACTACATAACCATATGCCTTACTCCTAGGCTTCCTGGATCATGTACTACATAACCATATGTCTTACTCCTAGGCTTCCTGGATCATGTACTACGTAACCATATGCCTTACTCCTAAGCTTCCTGGATCATGTACTACATAACCATATGCCTTACTCTTAGGCTTCCTGGATCATGTACTACATAACCATATGCCTTACTCTTAGGCTTCCGGACTACCCCACCACCTAACAAAATAGTCGTATTTTGTGCCGTTGAGTCAGAGAATGCTTGTTAGATTAACAACAAGATTAATGGCTTCAATTCAGTTTGTTCCTGAATTGTTTTTATTGGACACTAATATATATATATGTATACATACGATTTGAATTCCGATATATTTTTGGCTAAAATGGCTTATACATTTTCAAAGTAGCTAGTCAGAGACGTACAGCTTTTTGAAAAGTTAAAACTGTTCACTACCGGTGGGGCCAAGTATTCAGTAATTTTAAGTTTTTGCTTTTTACAACACTAGTTAAGATGTAACCAAAACAGACGGATGAAATTACTCATATTCTATGTGAGATATATTAGTAATTAGCGGGATTAATTGCAATACTGACGGTATTTCTGTTCACATTTTTATATATCTCATATGACATTAGTGATCCTGTATAATACAACAAATTCATGGACCCACAAGTAGTTTGGTTCATAAATAGTTAAGAAAAATGTGTTTAAAAAGCTGACTGGGTCGTACTCGATCGGTATCTAGAGAACGAACAGATTTATAATTAATAACGCTCTTCGTGTTATGCTTACATTAATATATCAAAAAACACAATATTGATGTGCTCATCCGCCAACATTAACACAAGGTTCGTAAACGTCTGTGGACGAAATATATTCCTTATGTCGTCCTGTGGCGGGAGTTCCGGTCAGCCAGTAGCGGGAAAAAGCACGGTCATGGTAACCTAAAACCGGATGCGACCTACAACAGCTGTAGAGCAATGAAAACAAAGTAGGTTAAAAATGGAAATTGCAAAATGGCAGCTTCGTCGTATCAAAACCGTATTTGTCTAAACTGAAGGAAGTGGGGAAAGAGCAGATCCGGTTGTATTTGTAACGGGAAACCGTAGTTATTTCGCTTTGTGGTACTGACTGTTTTTTTTTCCTGTAATTTTATCCATTGTCCTATCGCCCATTGTTTTACATATCCCCAACGCTTTACGAGGGTGTAATTTCAATCGATAATAAAAAAATAACGTTTTGTTTTTGTTAAGTTAAAAAATAATATAAAACAACGGAATTTGACAAGTACTGATACCAAGAGTGCTATCCTCTCAATTTACGTTAAGGGTGTGTTGCTTAAGGGAGAGAGGCGGGGGAGGGGGTTATGATGTTTTATGCGAAACAATTCAAATAAAAGTACGTTTTTTTGTTTTTGTTTTTACTAATACGGTGGCTCAACGAAAAGTTTGTCAGCTTATGAACATTGGGTTTCACTACCCTTGATGGGCACACTATAGATAACCCATTGAGTAGCTTTGTGGTTAACAAGAAATAAACAAATAAACAAGCTTACAGTGACCCACCAGAAGGCCTTGATTCATGAAATTTTCTGATAAAAAGTAAGCTAAGTACGGAGATAAGAGAAAAAAAAAAACTTATAAATTAACGAAACCATTTCTATATAGCTGACTACAATTACTTAATGCTATAAATCTATACACAACAATATTAAAGTATACAATTATTATAATGTGTTGAATCATCAGTTAGTTGGATACCCTATCTATTAACGATGTTATCTTGTTTAACTTTGTTTCTTAACTGAAACATGATGTTCTTGAATTTTCTGAAAATTTCATATTACTTATGTAAGCGATACAGAATTTCTCATATACACACGCAAAAATATTTGGTGGTGTTTTACAATAATGATGTATTTTTGTGTCGATATCAACGAAATAATGCTCTTTGAAAACTAGTGCAGTCTTTTTTTGTTAGTGGAGTTATTGAGTTAATTGTAACAATGAACAATGGTAATAATGTTAGTTGAATTGAAATGAATATTCCATAGTTATTACCGTCCTTTGATAGAAACCTCCAAAAACTGGGGGGGAAGGGGCAGTAAAGAGCTTGATTAATCATTACAATGTTTGTAAGTACCATATTTTTACCATTGTTGTTTAGCGTCAATGCCTCTAAATACTGTGTCTCTGGATATTGTGGCTAAACCATTATTGTTTACCTCCAGTATTTCTAAGTCATATGACTATAGTATTATTGCTTAACTTTGGTATCTATTGATTATATAATTGTTACTTAGCTTCAGTGTCTGTACGTTCTATCATTCTACTACATAGTTGCTTACGCCAGAGACACTAAGAACAATGATTATGCATCATTACTGCTCCAGTCGTATTGCTCTAGATGTTATAATTTTATAACTTTTGTTCTTATTTCCAGTGTTCTTAAGGTCCAAATTTATAACATTGTTACTCATCTGTAGTGGTCTTTAAGCGTTATGTTTATTGTATTGTTGTTGCTTATCCCAGTGTCTCTAAACGCTATTAAATATGTCATTGTTGTACACCATTAGTGCCTGTCAATACATGTGTTCAGGTTAAATTTAAAAAATTATCATTGTGTTTTATCTTCCAAATCTCTAGAAATGATCTGAAAATAGTTGTTTTTTTATCTTAAACACTTCTAGATGTTGTATTTATAAAGGATTGAAGTGTTATTGCCTTATTACTTATCAACAATATAAACAAAACAGGATAAGAAAAGTCACAAAGATTTTGACAGTGAAAAGAATGATATAATTTCTTTTTAGACCAGTTCATTGTGTTATTTTCTCTGCAGTTTTCAGCGTTTGAGTTTCGAATATTATTTTCAGGATTTTTCAATTGCATCTTCTTTTCTCGAACTATACAAAAAGTGTTTTGATTGGCGAACAAATTGATTTTGTTTATATTTGGTCACAACTTAAAAAAACAAAACAACATTAGTTGAAACACAGTAAACGATATGATACTCAAAGAAAAGCCTGTTCCCCAACCCAACCCTTTTGGAATCACGTTAAAGAAATAATTGTGATGATTCGACTTTTATTTTGTATGGTGAAACACTAATGTTTGCTAGTAGTGGCAACTAAAGATTGTTATTAGATTGCTCTATGACATGTTTCCTCACGCGTTGACGTCTTACCACTATTCACCGTTATACTAATGACTAACGCTTTTTTTTTCTGAATCACTTGAGTGCATAATTTTACGTAGTAAGGTTTTGAAACATATAAAGCATTTTTAGTTATTCAGTTTTTTGACCAAATTATTTAGAAATGAAAGAAGGGCTCTAATTCATGTGATTCAATGACTGATTACATATCTCTTCCATTTCTTCAAAATTGAAATGCTACTATTTTACAAAAAATTTCTCAGATTATCGCTTTCGTACTAAGAATTCAGGAAACACTGATAAGATCGGTTATACCACTGATGGTGTGACAGTGCGAAAAATGTGTTATAGATATGAAGGCTGTATTTTTCAAATAGAACCAAATATATTCAGTAAACGGCATAGAAATTGTACAAAATTGAAATGCTTCAAAGTTCACTTATACGCACTTCTTGGGTGGCTCTAAATCAACACTTTTTTCAAAGATTATGTAATTATAATTTTAACCGAAAAATCATAAATAGATTTACCTTGAAACTGTTTCTTCTTTCAGAAATATAGTTTACCAAGGATGTGCACGAGTTGAGAGGTAATTGCTTTTGGAGAAGTCAAAAAGCGGTTTATTTAACTCAATTTATAAAGCAAATGCACCATTCAAATAGTAAAGCTTAACAAGTCTGCAGATAGCGAGGTTTTGAATACCAGCTATGCTATCCATAAATGAATTTTCTAAAAGATTAGACTTGAATAGGCATTTTAATCACTTTTTTTTTCTCAAAATTTCGTGAGTAAAGAAGGTTTTAGAATATTTTATTTCTGTTTGAATGGTTTTATTTTTATTTATACTACCAAAATTAGCCACTTTCCATTTTGAGGGACAACACAGTTGTTTTTTACCTTAACCAAATTTACTTTTCATACCTTTGAAAGGTCATCTCTTCCTACGCGCTTAAAAAGTGCATTGTCGTATATCTCACTATGATTAACGTAATGAATCCCGTTCTTTTAAAGTCAAAATTAAAACTGTAAGTTGATATTAATCATTAAGATAAAGTGTATATATTATTTATAGATAGAATAGGTTACTTTTCAAAAACACTTTACATATTTAACCACCATTGACGAAAATATCTCGTCACGTAAATTAGAGAATGACTTGAAATGTTTATTGATGACACTCTAACTTTACTGAATATTTTAATATAAATGTCAATTAATTATTTTACTGCAGGAACCAATACTCACAAAAAATGTTAACTGAATAAGATTAAACATAGAGTAAAAGTAAACTTTCCTTTCCATAACCTTCATCTGAGGGTGTGGTATTTTAGCAAGCTTGCTTTTCAATAACTTAGGATCTGTATTACTTGTATTTGACAGATATAAATAAACTTATAACGTAAAGAAAACTGGAGTACTGAGAATTCCTAGAACTGTTTGAACTCTATAAAGCTGTATAAAACTTTTAATGATTCATTACGCTTGTAGATGTACGCAAACTGTGTAAAGTTTTACTTCGCGATTACTTTTACTGAACAGACAAAATATCAATCCCACAGTCTGAAGTATCGTTGATTATTTACAACAGAACCTGACCAAATTCATCAAGAAATTCTTTGTGTGTTAATTGAATAAAACATGAAAATAATCCTAGGCTGATTTAGCTTACCTAGTTTCGAAGTGGCCTTAGATTATCTCTATCTAATATTGATATTTAGAATCTCCGTGGTACTAAATTATTGAGTCTAAAGTCTGCCTATTCTACGTGAAGATTCAAGTTATGTAATTATGGTTAGTGATCTTGAAAAACCGAGAGTGGTGAGGATTCGTTGTTCGCGACCTGTTTACGTAATATCTTACTTTGCACTTTGGGTATGAAGGTGCTCTAAAGAGTGACGATCAAATCCAACTATTAGATGAAACAAGTGTATTCCAAGAGTTGGCGGTAGGTGTGTGTGTGTTTGCTGGCTACTTTCCCTCTAGTCTATGAGTTAAAGACATTTAAGGCCTACAGAAAATATTTCTATTCGCTTTGAATAGAAATAAAACATGTAACTAAATAATTTCCTTAAACTCCCCCCTGCTCTCCCTCCCTTCCCAATAAAGAATACACAAAGAAATCTAAGAAACAATAGAGATCTTGTTCCTAGTTTACGACTCCTTGCCGCAAAATCGCGTTTCGCACTTTGGCGCCGTGGGTGCACTGTAATAGCGGCAGTAAAGTCCAACTATTTGATTAGAGCAACCCAACAGTTGGCGATGGGTGCTGTTGACGAGCTGCTTTTCCTCTGGTCTATGATTTCAAAATTAGGGACAGCTATGCATAGATCGACTTTTAAATAGGTATGCGCGAAATTCTGAAACAAGTAAAACGGACTCGTTTTCTTTGTCCAAAAAAAAAGACAAAAAATAACATACCACTACTACTTATAAATAACACACCTGTACTACTTATAAATCTACTGTTATGAGACAAATCATCTATAAATGTGGGAATTTGTTGTTACCATTTCGCAAAAAGTATATATTTTTTTTAATAAATTTTTTTCAAATTTTGGAAAAATGAGAAAATATTAAGGACGACATTTTTTGAAATAACATCAGTTCTTCCTGACTATTCGAAATGTTGTTTGTTTGTGAAAAGTAGTACTATACATATAATACGTTATTTTAACAACAGCTGTTTCAGTACAGAATTATACGTTTATTTGAATTAGTAATTTATGCCTAAATTAGTTTCAGTTGTTTTCTTAACGCAAAGTCTTACAATGGGCTACCTGCACTCTGTCCACCGCAAGGAATCGAACTCCGAATTTTAACATAGTAAGTCAGGAAGCTTACCACTGACCTACTGAGAGACGAGGAGAGATCGGGGAAAACAAGAAATATCAGAACTGTGAATTTTTGTTTAAGAAATGTTTTAGGAAATTTAGCATGCTTCTATTTAGATAAAAGAATCTTTTTAGTGAGGGCTAACTAGCCAAAACTCAAATTTAATAATACGTTGGTTAACTATGACACTTACCACATTATGTTAATTATATGTTGGTTAACTATGACACTTCCCACATTATGACTCCATACTGTTAAACCCCATACACTTCATGATAACACGTAACAATAAAATAAGCAAAAAGTAACTTTTCTCTCGCAGAAACAGTTAAAAAAAAATGAGAAAGTGAATGATAAATTATGAAGCTATGTAAAAAAGAGAGGTTACGGAAAACGTTCTTAGTGGGAGGGATAAAGATCGCAGTAAGCAGTTGAAATGTTTAGGGTTTGATATCAACATCTATCTATCTACCTCCCCCCCCCCCACACACACACAAACATACGTACACACATGTATACATGAAGCATTTCTTGTATATTTTGCATTTTTCTTGTTGGAGTTTTCTGACGGTTTTAACAAGTAATTTTAATATTTCTTATTATTTGACGATGACCGTATAGTTATTCAGTTATGACCGTATAGTTATGCATTTCAGTCATAGCATATTAACTTTAATAATATAAAACATGATCCTGTGCATGCTTAGCTTTCTTTGTAAAATCGCAAAATATTAAGAAATAATATTATAATTATTGATCACAGATATTTCAAGAACCAAACGAACGAGATAAGGTAATTCTAATATGTTTATTTTTCAAAATTGAAACCACTATGGCCAAAGAACATTGATACTTAAAATTGCTCTCCAGCTTAACTAGTGATGGCATATTTTTAACAAGTAAATGGTAACTTTTTGTTCTCTGACATTCCTGCTATTCAACGCATCGCTCTTTATTAACCAATGTTCTTCATGGTCCACTTACCGATTTGTTCAACCGTCACGTGTAAAAAGGAATTTTGCTGCACCTGCCCGAGTGTACGGATGACCTCTGAGACGCCCTCTGTGTATAAAGACACAAGCTTTTGCCTTGAACTGTCAACATGCTCGCTTTGCTTTGACAGTGTTCTCGAGATAAATAACTCAACTGTAAAGTTGTCCGAAAAGAGAACAAAACTGACCTTTCTCATTATCACAAAGGCAACTGTATATAGTACATTATACATATTAGTACTAATACTGCCCAGTATAGGGTTGGTTAAGTTTTACTGGTATCTGTCCCTCTTTTTGCTAGGACTTGCTAAAACCTCTGGTTAGGTAGCTTACATTTTGCTTGTCGATAATAAATGTGGATGTGGAAGTGAAATAATTGGAGACATTTTTATGTGTGTTTCTTTCCACGGTGTCTCATTTTAACAAGTTTTATCGGTTATCACTCATTTAAAAATGTATTTTCTTTGTATGTTGTCGTTGGGATGTTTGATTCAAATATTAAAGCAAAGATATACAAGGGCTATCTGCGCTAGTTGTTCTTAATTTCGAACTGATAGACTAAAGAGAAGACAGTTAGTCAACAGCACCCATTGTCAACACTCTAATTGAATAACGTAATTTGACCGTCACTCTAATAACATATTCATGGAACAGTGTGAGGAGCGAGCTTTTGCGGTAACGAAAACCCTCGGATTCACAGTCTGGCACGTTAACCATTAAGCCATGCCCAGCCCCATTAGTAGGCATGAAAACAAGAATAACTTCGAGGCTACAATACGATTTTAGGGCGGGACATTATGCAAGATGTAAGTTCTTAGTTAAATGGTTTTAAACAGGTATTTAAAACTGGTTCAAATATTCTAATGTAACAAGTTTTTTTAAAGGAAGTAATATACTATTTTTATTATAAAAAATTTGAAAAACAAAAATGAAACCATTGAATTTAAAATTTCACTTGTCAAAGAAGTTTAAGATATTTTTAAAGATTTCATGAATTTACTGTACCTTGGTTAGAAATAAACATTAATACACGTGTTTGGCGAATCTTATGCACTGTTACTTAGAGACTAATAATCTTAAATAGCAAATGGTGAAATAACTTCTTTATGTTGTCATGAAAGGCAACGATTATTAGAGATTGATCATTGCTAGAGGAATTCTCCCTTTTATTCGTTGTAGCCCGATCTGCAGCGTCGTGACATTTCTTTACAAAACTTCGCTCAGCAGGTCATGTCTGCTATCCACATCGTTTGTATCCTGCAATAATGATTTCAAAACATTTTTATGAAGGAAAGCCGTCACAACAGCCGTCATAACATATCTCCATGGAAACATATAAAGGTAATTTTTTTCAACTGAGCATTGCTGCAATCTGACACCAGTTGGCAAGGAAACTGCAAAGGGCGTTAGGAAAATGTCTTATCACAGCCATCCGGTAAATGTCTCCCAAAACGTACAGGATGAGTGTTATTTATAATATTATTAGATATTTCTGTCCAGTTTTAGGGGAATATTTTTGTGTGAGGAATAAGCAAGCCTTATTCCATTGACAGTTTATGGATTGTAGATATCGGCATTATTTCAATTTAATGAAATCTACGAATAAAAAATTAACTTCTCTCCCTTTATCTCATAAAAAATCACCTAATTAAGCGATCTTTGCTTTCATATATGACGCTAAACCCCCACCAAAAAAAAAGTTACAAACTAAACTACATCATCTCTCCATTATTCTTACCGAAAAAATATTGGTTGCAAAAGAAAAAAATATATCCCTCTAATATTTTTAAAGTAGCAATATGGACTGTAAAAGAAAAGCAGGTATCTTTGTATTATCCTTAAAATAAAAATATGATTTGTAAACGAAAAACAATTATTTGTCCATTACCCTTACAGTAAAAGTGTGGTTTGTAAACGAAAGTCACTACCCTTGTATGTTAATAAACTCTGTGTTATGCGTACAATCATATAGAAATAACTATGGAGCACATTTGAATTAAACGTTAACACTGTTTCTTAAAAATCAAGCAAAAAAGTGAGCTTGCGTAATATCAGAAACACAGTCAGTATACCAATAGCCAAGTAGCTAAAAGTGTTAACATGCGTAATATCAGAAACAGACCATCAGTATACCAATAGCCAAGTAGCTAAAAGTGTTAACATGCGTAATATCAGAAACAGACCATCAGTATACCAGTAACCAAGTAGTTAAAAGTGTTAACATGTGTAATATCAGAAACAGATCACCAATATGCTAAAAAAGAAGCAAAGTGCGAGTATGCGTATTAAGAAACAAATAATCAGTATGTTAAAAACAAGCAGTCAAAAACGTGAATATGCGTAGCATCAGAAACAGAGAAACATTATGCTAAAAACAAGCATCCAAAAGCATGAAAATAGGTAGAATCAGAAATAGATCATCAGTATGCTACAAAAAGCAGTCAAAAGTGTGGATATGCGTAGAACCAGAAACAGATTATCCGTATGCTCAAAAATAAACAGTCAAAAGAATGAACATGCGTATAATCAGAAACAGATAATCAGCATACCAAAAAAAAAGCAGCCAGAAACAGATCATCACTAAGCTAAAAAAGCAGCGAAAAGTGAAATGTGAACACGCGTACAATCAGAAACTGATGATCAGTACGCTAAAAACAAAAGAAGTGAACATGTGTAAACTCAGAAACAGGCCATCAGTATGCGAAAAAAACAACCAAAAGTATGGACATTCGTAGAACCAGAAACAAGCCATCAGTATACTAAAAACAAGCAGTGAAAAGTATGAATATGCGGATCATCATTGACATGAAAATTGTAGGGTTGTTCTTGATTATGATATTTTCTTTTCATTTAAAACCAACGACTCAGTTAATAATACATCTTTGTTCAGAGACAGAAAATGTGATTTTGGACTAGCCGGAAAACGAACAATTTTGTACTGCTATAGTTTGTTTAGAGGGAAAAAAATTCTGTACTGACATGAAAAATAGGAAAAGTTGTGAAATATGCACATTCAATCTATGATTGTTTGAAGTTAAGCACAAAGCTACACAATGGGCTATCTGTGTTCTGCCCACCACGGGTATCGAAACCCGGTTTCTAGCGTTGTAAGTCCGCAGACATACCGCTCTGCCATTGGGAGGCTTCAATCTATGATATTCTAATAATTTTGTGACGGTAATTATGCCCACGTGAAATTAAACCTGCTATTCATTTGTTGGCTTAAAACAAAAAATAGATATTTGATTAATGAACACATTCACACAAATATAAAACAATTCATGATACATAACCTAATTTTTTAAATAATTTGCTGCATGTCTAATCCAAGAAATAGAACTAAGAACAAAATGATACATTTTGAAAGACATTCTGTATACAATGGCAAGTATGATTTTATAAACTACACTTTCTGAAACAAACATCTGTTCTGCCTTATAAATGACTAAATCGTTCTACTTTGTATAAATACTTAGAAATCAGTCGTACGGCAACAACAACAACAACAAAAGAACTAGCAGCGTCACAACAGATTGGGAAACGAAACAGTGAGCTTTCTGTGTGTATCACATTCAATTCAAAGAAGAAACTAAACAACGGATCTGATGTGTACCGTATCAGAACAGGAAATGAACAAGCGTGTTTAATCTATACTATATTAGAATAAAAAGCTAAATAGTAGAAGTGCTGTGTATCACGACAGAAAAAAAAAACGTATAGCGAGTGTAAATTGCACCTTATTAGAACAGAAAAAGAACCAGCAAGTTTACTGTATACCACTTTGAAACAGAAACAAAAAAGAACCAGCGAGTTTACTGTATACCACTTTAAAACAAGAAAAAAACCAGCGAGTTTACAGTATACCACTGTAAAGCAGAAAAAGAACCAGCGAATTTACTGTATACCACATTAAAATAGAAAAAAAAAACGAATCAGCGAGTTTACTGTATACTACCTTAAAACAGAAAAAGAACCAGCGAATTTACTGTATACCACATTAAAACAGAAAAAGAAGCAGCGAATTTACTGTATACCACTTTAAAACAGAAAAAGAAACAGCGAATTTACTGTATACCACTTTAAAACAGAAAAAG